>NW_003163317.1:84697-122835 GCF_000004985.1 Naegleria gruberi | reverse complement strand
CATAGTTATTCAAATGATCAAGAATGTAATTTTGAACATTGAATTCCTCCTTGCAAATTTTGAGTAAATTTTCAATTGTTTCCCATTTGAAAGTAAGATTTTCTAATGTGAGTGAGTTCACAAATTCACTTGTTAATGATCTTTTCAAATCAATAAATTCACCATTCTTAAATAAACCCAAAATGAATAAAACATCCAACATTTCTTCTTTGTTAAACTTTACCTTATTCTTATCGTATATCAAAGAGTCAATTAATTTTTGAATAATTTCTTGTTGTGATGAACTCATCAAACAAAGTATCTTTTCATTCTTCAAAATGTTACTAAATTTTGGTGAAGTTTTTTCAATGAGGGGAATGAATCCATAAATTGGCAATCCAAATAATTCATCTCTTGAATGTTTTTTCAAATTATGAAATTCTATTTTAGAATGTAAGTTACCATTTCCAGTTAATAACTTATTTCCAATATGAGGATACGTTCTAATATCAAAAGGTGAATCACCACTGAATCCAGCAGTTCCATTTCCAGCAATTGTTACAATATTTCCATTTTCTAATATTTTTCTAATTCTATGATTATAATAATCAGCAATATAAACTTCATTATTTGATGAAACAAAAACACCCATAGGATTATTCAGTTGTGCATTTGTTGCAGGACCATTATCACCACTGAATCCACCAGTTCCATTTCCAGCAATTGTTACAATATTTCCATTTTTTAATATTTTTCTAATTCTATGATTATTATAATCAACAATATAAACTTCATTATTTGATGAAACAAAAACGCTATAAGGATTATTCAGTTGTGCATTTGTTGCAGGACCATTATCACCACTGAATCCACCAGTTCCATTTCCAGCAATTGTTACAATTTTTCCATTTTCTAATATTTTTCTAATTCTATGATTACTAAAATCAGCAATATAAACTTCATTATTTGATGAAACAAAAACGCTATAAGGATTATACAGTTGTGCATTTGTTGCAGGACCATTATCACCTCTGAATCCAGCAGTTCCATTTCCAGCAATTGTTACAATATTTCCATTTTTTAATATTTTTCTAATTCTTTGATTACCATAATCAGCAATATAAACTTCATTATTTGATGAAACAAAAACACCAAAAGGAGAATTCAGTTGTGCACTGGTAGCAAGTGAAGACATTTTTTTAATTGAAATCTGAACGGAAAAAACAAAATTCAAAGGTTGAAAGGTGAATTTGACAACTTGTTGATAATACCACTTTCAACAGGAAGCAAAGGATGAAGAACATGGCTGGCAAGAAACTAAACAGAAGCCTGCATATTGTTCATTCACTCCGATACTTTACCAGCTTTGATGTAGCGTGATGATGGTAAGAAGTGAGGTTGCAAGGATTTTTTTCCCGCCTTCTTTTTCTTTTGTTTTTTTCATCACGTCCTTTGACTTCGCCACGTTGTATTGTGCTTACTGGCTGTTGGTAAAATATTGTTGATGAATCTTCCTTTCTAATTACAAAAGTGTACAGTCCATTACTATCTCTACATATCCTTAACTAATTTCTTGATGGAAATATTATTGCAAAAGGCATTCATGAAGCATTGTAATATATACTACCAAGTACTACGGCTACGAAAAAAATGTTAGTAAGATTACTAACAATTGAGTTATGACTTTTTGCTGACGTTAGATAAAAAAGCCCTTCTTCATTGAGTTTGCAATATCTTACCGTGTTTCAACGCATAGTGTTGATACTTCTTTTCCAGGACATGGTTTCCCATTCCAACCCAACACTTTTTCTGTACTGGAACATATCTCTCAATTTCACACACACCAAGTTTAGTTGTTATCGTTTCCTACTAGTAGCGAAGAAAAAAAAATGTTTACAAGACGAAAGTCAACAACCACTACTTCCAATATGTTATTTCGTGCACTTGCACTTGTATTATCGCTCCAACTAATCGCTCATTTATTTCTAGTTCATGCACAAAAAAGTAGACCAGTTGAGTATTCTCTTGAAACTATATTGGGAGGACAAATTGGAGATGGCATGAAGGCAACCAATGTTGGAATGTATAGACCTTATGGATTGGCAGTTGACAAGAAAAACGGTAATATTTATTATGCAGAATCGGGTAATCATCAAGTGAGATACTTGGATTCGAATAGTGGAATTTCACATTATTTTGCTGGAGCACCAAATTACCAAGCAGGTGTTGGTTCAGATAGTTTGGCTTTCGCCAATGATTCTCTGACTAATCCATATGGAGTAGCAATCAATTCGAAAGGTGAAGTTTTCATTACCACTACCAGGTAAGCTATTAAAAACTAGTGTAGCGATTCTTGCTTATTGCCTATGGCGGACTGATGTGGGGATGTATCCGAAGTAAGTGGCGGAAAAGTTAACACAGACTGAAACCAGTGGCGGTACACCAGTTTTTGCTTGGGTGATTGAAGCTTATCTGGTAGTGTGGATTGATGAATAGAGTGAAGAAGGTTTTTTTCAACTCAACTATTAATGAGTTCAATATGATTACAATAGCAGGAGGTGGATCTTTGACGACAAGTGGCGTTCCTGCACTTTCGGCTAGATTATCCTATCCTGTGTGTATTGCAGTTTCGCCAAAAGATGAAATTTTCATTTGTGATAACAATAATATTAGAAAGATTGTGAATGATACCTTTTATAATGTTGTTGGAAATGGACAACTTGGAAATAGTCCAGATGGCACGCCAGCTGTCACTGCTAGTATTAAAACTGCATATGGAATTGCTTTTCATCCAGTAACAGGTAAGTTTATTCTACACACTGACAGTATTTCTAATATTTAAAAGGTGAGATGTACTTCTCTGGTAAGTTTTATTCGAAACTATTTCTAATATTGTTAAGATATAAATAATAATGTGATTCGTTACGTGGCAAGTAATGGAACATTATTGACCTACGTCTCTATTGTTTCTCCTGGAGCGATTGTTTTTGATTCGAATGGTAATTTATTTGCTCTCAGCTTGACAAAAGGTCAAGTTATCAAAATTTCTAATGGTGTTAAAACTGTCATTGCCAACAATGCAGGAGTTGTTGGATTCAGCGGAGATGGAGGTAGTGCTCTCAATGCTCGTTTTACCTATCCATCTGGATTAGCTATTTATGGAAATAGTTTATATGTTTCAGATTTTGCTGACTATAGAATTAGAAAAATCGACTTGGTACTTGGAAATATTAATACAGTTGCAGGAGATGGCTCAATAAGATATCAAGTACTTTCAGGAAATGTTTCGAATATTTCACTTTTGAATCCAGTATCTACATTTTATAATTCTAAAAGAGATGAATTGTTGGTAGTGGATAGTTCAGTTGGAGTTGTTTTAAAACTTAATTCAGTTGCTAATTATGGAAATTCATTGGTTGACCGTGTGGCTGGAACTGGAATTATCGAATTGGACACTGATGGAAAATTGGGAAATTTAACTTCGCTTTATACTCCCATTTCAGTTACTCAATCAGAATCCTCAAGTGATATTTACATTGGTACCACTATTGGAATTAAGAAACTAACCGATTCTAATAAGCTTATTTCATCTTTTGCTGGTTCACAAGCTTATAGCTCTGGAGATGGATATCCAGCTACTGCAGCTAGATTGTCAAGCCCAGAAGGAATAGCAATCTCAACAAGTGGTGAAGTTTTCATCAGTGATAAGGGCAGTCACACTATTCGAAAGATTGATTCGAAAGGTGTCATCTCCACTGTAGCAGGAACTGGTTCAGCAGGATATGTAGATGGACCAGCATTGAAAGCCAAGTTAAATGGACCAGGTTTTCTAGCTTTCACACCAAATGGTGATTTGTTAATTACAGAATCTTCCAACAATCGAATTAGAAAGTTGAGTTTCGTCTCTGGAAATATTACAACAATTGCTGGAACAGGAAATACCACATATAATGGAGAGGGATTGTCTGCGCTCTCCACAAATATGAATTATCCATCTGGTATTTGCGTTAATGCAAGTAATGGTGATATTTTCTATTCAGGTAAGTTTATTCAAAACTATTTCTAATATAATTTTTAAAAAGAAAACCAGAATTACAGAATTAGAAAGATTGATGCCAGCACAGGTAAAATCTACACAGTTATTGGAACAGGATCTTCCGCCTTCACTGCAGATGGATTCAATGCCACTTCCACCTCAGTTTATCCAAGAGGTTTAGCTATTCATCCAATTAGTTTAGAATTGTATTTTGTTGACATTGGTGGTAGTACTGGAAAATATCTCATTAGAAGAGTTAATTCACAAGATGGAAAGGTCTATACAGTAATTGGAGGTGGTCAATCACTTTCTGCCACAAGTTTAGCCAATGCAACAAATATTGGCGGAGTTTCTGCAATTTCATTCGCTCCGAACGGAGATTTGTACTTTGACAGTCCGTCTACTCATGGCATTAAGCGAATGATTTATGGTTCGAATATGGTTTCGACTATTGCTGGACTAGTGTCCTATATGGCCACAACTGGTGATGGACCTGCTTTGTCCACAAGTATTGCCGTTCCTCAATGTGTAGTTTATTGGAATGGTGAAGTTTATTTTGTCGATGTGTATTTGATTAGAAAGGTTTCGTCTGGACAGGTTGTTACGATAGCTGGTGGAATTGGAGATGGAGGTTTAGCTGTCAATTCTGAGCTGTCAACTGTTTCGTCTATGGCCCTTACTGATACAGATCTATACCTTTCCGATAAGGGAAATTATAGAATTCGAAAGGTTTCATTTTCAAGTGGATTAATTGATTCAGTGGTTGGTGCTTATT
This sequence comes from Naegleria gruberi, assembly GCF_000004985.1. Lineage (NCBI taxonomy): Eukaryota > Heterolobosea > Eutetramitea > Acrasida > Naegleriidae > Naegleria > Naegleria gruberi. The sequence continues at coordinate 118,045 of NW_003163317.1, read as the reverse complement.
ATTACACTGATAATGGAGATAATTTTGCCAATAAGACAAATATTAATCTTGTTAATGATATTAGAATTCTTAATAATCAAATTCTATTTACCGATTCAGGAAATAACAAAATTAGAAAGACAGATATTTCTGGAAAAGGCAAAGTGACAACTATTGCAGGAAAGGGAACTAATATAGGTATTGTTTCAATGCCAGAAAATGAATTGGCAACTCAATCCTATCTCAATAACCCAAGCTCAGTTGCTTATTTACCAAATGGAGAAGTGATTATTGCAGATACCAATAATAATGTTATTCGAAAGGTTGACTTGATTGGAAATATCACCTTAATTGCAGGAAAACCTTTCCAAGCAGGTTTCAATGGAGATTCTTCCAATGCAAAGAATTCATTGTTGAACAATCCAACAGGATTATCAACTTTGAAAGATGGCAGAATTGTATTTGCTGATACCATGAATATGAGAATTAGAATGTTGACTCCTTATTGTCCAGTTGGATATATTATGAATCAATTACCATCGGGTGGATTGGTGTGTAACATTACAACATGTTATGGAGTTTCGTTTGATGATTCGAAAGTTTGTTCTGGTAAGGGAACTTGTCAAGCATTGAATAGTTGCTCTTGCTTGACTGGATATTCAGGATTGGATTGTTCTATTGCTGATTATTGTACTCTTTATCCAACTTCAACTGTTTGCTCATCTTCATCTTTCAACACAACTGAATCTCAAACAAGCATAGTTTCGAATATCACTCAATTAGATTCAAAGACTATTCAATTTTCGTCAACTCCATCCATTTCAATTTCACTTCCATCAATCATTTCTCAATATCTTCAAAGTTCTGAAATTTCTCTGAAGAATGATTCAGTTCAAGTAGTTTCTTCTCTATCTGAAAGTAAGAAATCCGAAACTGCTGTAATTTCTCAAGTTGTTTCATTAGTTTTATTGAAATCAAATTCAAATGAAAAGATTACAGTCCAAAATTTGCAACAACCAATTTCATTCTCCTTTGAAAATGTAACATTAACTCTACCAAATATAGAAAAATTGAATATTTCATGTGTTTACTTGGATGAAAATTCAAAAGAATGGAAATCAGATGGATTGGAAACTGAAATTCAAAATCAAATCATTACTCAGCAACTTGCCGATGGAAATGTCACCGTAACATTGTCAATCAAATGTAACACAAATCATTTGACATCCTTTTCAGTAATTGACCAAAATTACAAAAAAGCAACAAGTCAACCAAACAAGGAAGATGCAGCCATTCTACAAGATAATACTGTATTGATTGCTGCCATTGTTGGTAGTGTTGGTGGATTGTGTGTCATTGGTACAATTATTGCTTTAATTGTTGTCGTTTGCATTTTTGTTAAAAGAAAGAACAAGAAATAAACATAAATGTTAATGTTAATGTGGAAATATTTTCAATTAGTTGATGTGGTGTTGGAATGGAATGAAATCATTAAGGAGTTAGGATAATTGATTAATAAAATCCCATTCCATTTCAATTTTGTGTTGATCTTCTTTAGAGAAACAATTCTTGTGAGGAGTGTAAACATTGAAATAATAGCTCTTGAAATAGTTATGAGATGAACATATTATATTCCCTCCAGTTGCTCCACCACAATGAAGTCCCAGTAAACCGATCGAGAAATAGCTTTTCTCCATTAAGGATGCTAGATCAGTATTGTCACATTCCAACACTTCTTCTACCTTTATCCTACATTTGAAAACTGGTCCTCCAGAACAAGAATTCAAACTTCCACTATTGTAAATAACATTACTGTTGCAAGTTTCCACTGTCCAACCCAAAGATGCCGACATTTGTTCTTGTGGGACTAATTTCCAAACATCTGAACTATTCAATCCTAACTTTCTGAGCTTTAGTTCTTCTAGATGGTTATTCCCAACAAAGTAACCAAACAAGAGAGTAGTGTAAAACTCAGGACAATAATTGCTATCTGTAATATGGTTCAACAATCCAATCATTGATGGAGAAGGAATAATTGGTACATATTGAAGTGGTTCCAAATCCTCAACAATTATCTTTAACAATACCCAGTCATCCGAAACTTGATTACTGAGTCGAAAGGCCCCTTCTTCTACAACAACACACTGTCCTTTCTTTCCATCAATTTCTGCAACAACCTCAACAAGGGATAAATCATGATCTTTAGTTGGATACAAAACATGAGCACACGTGAATGCCATAACGTATCCTTTCATATTATTGAGCACAATCACTGCAGTACCAATTGATGAGTAAATAATTGAGTCGGAGGCACTATTCATTAAGGCAGTTATTTTGCAAACCTGCTCCGAAATTGAGTTGAGATTTTCATGATTTGCTTTAAAGCAATGCTTTTTTGATATAAATTTGGGAGTAATCACATTTCTCTTATTGATTATCTTGTCGTTTTTCATTGGAATTAAGGAATTAGCATTATAGTGCAGGGTTTCATTTTCGGTTGGTATTATTTTAATAGTGGAAACAGAATTCTCACTGTCCTTAATATTGAATATTAGAGTTTCGAACATCATTGCCTCGGTAGTATTTACTCCAATTGGGGTAGCATTCGGATCATGCTCATACAATCCTTCCTCAGTAATAAAATCTAATAATGCATCATCATCATCACCATGAGAGTCTACATCGGGTTTTCTCATTTTTATTTAAACAATTCTTAATAGCTTATTTCATCAGCTAAACTCACGCCACAACACATAGAAAATTGGTGCTAACAACAAGGTAATAGCTGGAGAAAATTTGTAGAATAAACACATTTACAGCATTGTAATTGTTATCTGTGATTTAATAGGGGTAGCACTATTTGAATTTGGTATGGTCTTTTCGATCAATCTGTTTTTGGAGGTTTGTGTTACATAACAAACTTGCTGTAACACCTATGGCAAATAATCAATTAAAAGCTGGACCGGACAAATTGTTTACAATAGAGCCACACAACTAACTGTCTTTCTTTGGTTTTAAATCATGCCAGCTGGCATTAATTAAGCCCTGTTCGAAAAAAACAAAATGAACAAGATTACATAGTGTATCTTATTTGCTTTAATTGCATTGTTTGCTTGTATTGCATCCTTCACTCAAGCCAGAGAAGAACAACCAATTGACTCTGCTGCTCTTTTGAGAAAACTTGCTCGTAACTTGTATCCAGATGCAAGTGATCGTCAAATTATTAGAAAGTTATTCCCAAGAGTCAATCAAAAGACGTCTTGCTCCTAAGACTGTTGATAACGTTGTAAAGAGTTTGAGTGATGCCTCTTCATTTGATTGTGCTAGATATTGTGCTGGTAGTACTGGTGATTATAAGGTTTCTTGTTATCATCATTGCATGCGTTATAATTTGTAATTCAGAAACTATTAGAAACAAATTTCCAGTTTAGCTGAGATGTGACTGGATTTCAATAAATGAATTTCAATGTGTTTGGTGTTTCTCATCCATGCAATTAGTTGAAATATATTTATTGAAAATGTTGCATAACACAAAAATTGAAAGAATATCACATCCCGACTTGGATTTGGATTTTGGAAGAAAAAAAAATTAAAAAAAAATTCAACCTCTAGTACGTGATGTACTTTGATGATTTACGGAGTGGTTTCACATCTTTATACTACAATAATTTCAGCTCGTCATCTCTACATCATCTATATAATAGTAGTAATAGTGATTTTTATTGGAAAATTATCATCATGAAATTAGAAATTATTTTTCATCATGGAAAAAGTCATGTTAGTGATACCATCATCTGATCATTCACCAACCATCATCAATGATATTTTCCATCGATATAATAATAGTATTTGTGGAAATTAATTTTTAGTAATTTAATTTTAGTTCTCACTACTATTCATCATCAGTGTGGAATCTACTGTACAAGTTGGAAATCTGTCAATATAGTATTGTTCGGAATGGTCAATAGTATCAGAAAAGATTTTGTCCGATGACTTTTGGTCAAGTAATGATAGGGAAAGGTATGTGTGAAATTTGAAAATACACATGTATACTACCCATCATGTACTTCACCAAATCAAAAAGTTTCTTCTAGTAGTACTATTTAAATTGATAATAAACATCATATTTATTATAATTTATTCCTGTTCTTTTGTGTTGGTCAAGTTCCGGTTTGGTTGACTAAGATTTGGTTATTTACTCGCCCAAATTAAATTTCCAAATCGTGCAACTTTCCCATGTATTAGTACATATCAAATTAATAATAAATTTCACTTTTTTTTATATAAGGCACTCCTTAACACTCTTTTTTTCCTTAATTCTGAATAAATCTTGGATCAGATGACGAAACTTGAATAATTATGGAGTTATATAAATAATGACAATGCTACTAATAATAATTGACATGAAATATTCGATCTTGGGAATGAAATCTTTAAGAATAAGTCCGTTTCTTAGTATTCACAAATTGACCCACTATATTATTTCAACGTTTGTCACAAGTAATTAAATAATCTGAAGATAGTAAATTTCAATAATCATACACCAGTTTGAAATGTGTGAACAAATTCCTTTCACTCAACCAGAACTCTCCCTGAACATTTCACATTGTAAAATTAAGAGAAACTTGACAAGTTAATCATTTAAAAAAGGAAACCAACAAAGTCTAATTAATAACAACAAACAAAAAAAAATGTCAATTAACACACCACCAACAAACTCTCAACCAACTACTGGTCAACACCAACCTCCACAACAACAACAACAAGGCTATTACCAATACCCACCCCATCCACAACAACAACCATATGGTCAACCACAATATCCACCACAACAAGGTTATGGATATCCTCCACAACAACAACAACCACAAGGAGGTTATTATGGAGGTTATGCACAACCATATGGACAACCACAATATCCTCCACAAGGATATTATGGACAACCACAATATTCACCACAAGTAGGTCAACAACCAATTGGTACTTCTCAAATTCCTCCTCCAACTGGTCAACCAAATGTTGTTGGTCAATATTCACCACAAATTCAACCATTTGGTCAACCACAAACTAATCAACAATATCCACCTCAACAAGGATATTATGGTCAACCAAATGTTCCTCCTCAACAATATCCTCCACAATACGTAAATCAACCTTATGGTCAACCACAATATTCACCTCAAACTGGCATTCCAGGTCAACCACAACCATATGGACAACCACAAACTCAAATTCCTTATGGACAATTTCCACCTCAAACTGGTGTTCCTCCACCTCAACAACAACCATTTGGTCAACCACAAACTCAAATTCCACAACATTTACCAACAAGTATTCCACAAAAACCAACTCCACGTAATTTAACCTATCAAAAAATTGCAACTTTGGGCGAAGAAGAAGATTGTGGCGAATTCAAATTTCAAAATGTCTATGCAATGGTTGTCCATCAAAAGAGAAATTGGCTTTTCGTTGCTGATTGGAAATATATTCACATTTTCGATTTGAACACCAAGAGAAATTTGAAAACTTTGAATTGTAACCATTTATGGGGAAGTGGCAGTTATCCAACTGATATTGACATTGATTACAATGATGACACTTTTTATGTCATTGCAGATTATTCGCTTTTCAAGCTTAATTTTGAAGGAGATTTGATAATGAAACTCAATTCACAAAATATGGAAGAAAAGGGAATGAAATTTGTGCCACGTTATATTGCAGTCAACCAAGCTGATTCGTCTGTGTTGTGTGCAACTGAAGGAAGTGGAACTCAAGTATTGCAAATCATGACAAGGGATGGAAAAGGTGGAAAGGTCATTTCAGAAGATTCTCAAGGAAAATCTCGTTATTATTGCTTCCATTCTATTTGTTATTCTGGTTATGGAGATCAATTTTATATTGGAGATAGTTCAACAATTTACTTGATTGACTCAACTGGTAAAATTTTGAAAACTCATCAATTGGAAGCTACTCCTGATTCATTGAGAGTTGACCATTACACTGGTTGTCTCATTTTGAGTGATTATCACAAATGCATCAAGTTTGTTAATATGGAAGGTTATTCAAAGAGTTTTGCTGAAGAAGGTGGCACAAGTTGTTGTGAAGTTTCTGATCAATTGGGTGAATTATACGTCTCATTCCACAATAAGATTGTAATTTACAAATCTGGTGAAGCTCACTTGGTTTCTCAAATGGGAATTAGACCATTACCAGTTACTCAACCACCAAAGGTCACTCCAAATAGAAATATGAAGAGATTAGCTATATTGGGTGATGAAGAAGATTGTGGTGAGTTCAAATTTTCAGGATTGATTGCCATGGTTGTTCATCAAAAGAAAAAGCATTTGCTTGTGGCTGAAAGATTGAAAGTTCACATCTTTGATTTGACAACAAAGAGACACATCAAGACAATTAAGGTTCCAGTTGGAGATTGTCAAAGTATTTATGATATTGATATAGATTACAATGAGGATACAATCGTTGTGGCTACTGATGCATTTTACAAATTCAGTTATGAAGGAGATATCATGTGGAAAGTTGATTATCATAACAGAGAACAAAAAGGATTTAAATTCATTCCACGTTACATTGCAGTCAACCAATTAGATTCTTCAATTATGTGCTTGACGGAAGGTTGTGGAACTCAAATTATCCAAATGTGTACAAAGGATGGTCAGAGTGGAAAAGTCATTTCAGAAGATTCCCAAGGAAAATCTCGTTATTATTGCTTCTGCTCTGTCTTGTATTCTGGCGTTGAAGATCAATTCTACATTGGAGATAGTTCAACAATCTATCTCATTAATTCTAAAGGAAGAATCTTAAAGACACACAATGCTGGAGCACATACAGATTCAATGAGACTTGATAGAGCTACTGGAAATATTTTGTTGAATGATTATCACAAGAGTGTTCGTTTGGTCAATTTGGAAGGTTATGATAAGATTTTAGTTAATGATATTCCAATTCAAGCAGTAGATATTTTAGATGAAACAGGTGAACTCTTCGTTGGAAGTTATGATCAAGTATTTATCTATAAGGCTCAATAAATATTACTATAACTGACTTGTTGGTTTGGTAAAATATGTTTATTTACTTTGTAAAGTTTTTTCAAATTCCACTAATTTATCCACTATACGAGTGAATGGTGGTCTTTGAGCTACCTCTGCATTCCAACATTCCTCAATCAATTTAAACATTCCTGCCAGTACGAAATCATAACTATCCTTAAGAGTGGCACCCACTTTTTTATCTCCACAATCTGCATATATCCAATAATCCACATAGCTATCACTTAATGGCAAGGAAGGTAACGGAAGTCTCAAACCTTCAGTTACCATCTTTGGAACAACCATGTAGGCCTCATTCAAATTCTTGAAAGCCAATTTTTGAGTTTCTGTCATAATTAAGCTGTATTTAGGATCATTCACGTAGGATGAATTGAATAGTGACGATTCCTCAAATAAGACTTGTTGAAATCATATTAAATATTCTCACAAATTCCATTTTATACTCACCTTGCCACATTATAATAGAAAAACTGTAAATATCACACTTTTCATCATATTTAGTTCCTAATAAAACTTCCTATTATCATTTAATTACATATTAACAAAAATCTAAGAATATTTCACATACCGGTGCCATATCTTTAACATTGGAAATTAACAAATCAATTTAAACAAATAACTAATACTTACATAGTAAAGTTCCAACTGTACAAGTCTTGGTCATGCTTCCACTATCCGTAGTATAGAGTTTTGACAAGCCAAAGTCTGTAATCTTTGCTGTTAATTCATTCGAAAGTAAAATATTTCCAGGTTTCAAATCTCTGTGCATGATGCAACGGTCATGGAGATAGGACATTCCAGAAGCAATATTCGAAAGTATTCTAATCTTTTGCACGAACGAAATCTTCTTTTTATGATTTTTCAAGCCATAAATAAAGGTATCCAAACTTCCTCCATGCATAAATTCAGTAACCATGAATTTGGCAGAATTAGATAAACAAACTCCTAATAAAATTGTTTGATATGGGTCCAAATTATTGTAAACTTACCATAAAATGTTACAATATGTGGATGTCTAATTGAGCTCAAAAGTGATGCCTCATGTTCAAAATCATTAGAATCCAAATCCTCATCTTCAATCTTGATAGTTTTCAAAGCAACTGGAACTCGTTTCCAATTAGCCAAATAGACAATTCCACCTCCTCCCTCACCAACTTTCTTAATCAATTCCACATCATCCAATTTAATAAGCCATTCCTTGTATGAGTGCTTATTTTCCAATTCACTATTATAAAGTGTTTGGAGATCCATCAGTTTTTTAGTCAATTCTTCCTCAGCTTTTTCCTTCTTTGCTAAAAGTGCAACCTGACCTCTCATCTTTACAAATTTATAAGTAATAAAGACACAGAAAATAAGGCAACACGCTCCACAACAGCAAGATGCCAGGACAACTAAGGAAGCTACCAAGGCTGCATTTGGTCCACATTCATAATAAACCCTAGATGTAGAACTCTTGAAAAGGTTGACTACTAGAGATTCTGCACTCGAACAACTCTGTAATTTCACCTTTAAATTCAAATTCTTTTCGTATGGAATATTAGTCAAACCAATAACCATATTCACAGTTGTGTTAAATGTTAGAAATCGGTTTGTTTTCAAATAAACTGTAAAAGTAAATCTTTTTTGGAAACCAGTTGCAAGTGAGTTCATTGAACTAATCTCTGGATAGATTGCATCATCTGAAGACATTTCAATCTCTAAATTAGACGTGAAAGGAACTTGATTTCCAAACATGTCATATAAATCAAAAAGTAAAATATCCGCAGTACCAGGTTTAAGGGTAAAATCAGATGGAGTTGTTTGAATTTCAGTTGCAAATGAAGAATAATCTGATAAATAAGGAGATGCCTTACAATAATTATTCACAAATATTTTGGATATTCTTCTATATGCAAATGATGGCTTTGAATTAATAAAGAAAATACCACCTCCCAAAAGATTTGCATTATTTCCAGAAATGGATTTGAAATCTGAAGATCCATAACTGAATGTAATTTCAGAATTCATTGTGAAAATGGCACCTCCAGAATTTGAACAATTATTACCTATCATGGAGGTATCTGTAAATGCAATTTGAGAAATGGAAATGGTATCCATACTGGCATAACCTCCTCCATAACCAGCAGTATTGGAAACGAAATTATCATCCAATGAAAAGTATTCAAGTGGTAAGAAACTAAAGATGGCTCCACCAAATATACCACCATTGTTACTGTCAAAGTAGCAGCCACTGGTGATGAGGACACTTCTGTATTGATAAATGGCTCCACCTCCAATGTAATCCAAACCTAATTTTCCATTAGAAGAATCTACACTATTAGAAAGGAATTGGACATTTTCAATGAAAACTCTGAAAACAGTCCTCACATGAATAGCTCCTCCTCCAAGGTTATTCTTATTATTTTTGAAAATGGAATCAAAGAATCGAGCATACAGACCTGGGCCTTCAATCAGTGCTCCTCCATATAATTTCATATTCTCCACTGTTACATTCCTCACCCTCAAATCACTTCTCACAGTGAGGCAGCTCACAGAAAATCCAGAATAGCTATACTCTGAAAAGTATGACGAGACAATATTTGGAATGTTTGTAGGTAGAATATTTCCTGAATGAGTATTATTCCTGAAAAAGATTTCACTAAATTCAATAATCCTCACTGTACTTGCTGTGAATCTGCTATCCACTAAAGTGAGAGAATTTTTCACTGAAGAACCATCTACCATGCTAACAAATCCATAAAAGATCAATAAACTATTATCCACACTAATATTTTCAATATAAATATTTGAGGAAATTCTAGAAATGGAATATCCAATAGCTTTCTTCTCAAATGACGTCTGGCTTATTATCACATTTTCAATATCATTCATATGAAGAATACTAAAATCAGCTCCATCACTGGTAACTCTACAGTTTCGAATATTGAGAAATTTTGACATGGAAATGGTTACATTCTGAATCACTGAATTTTCAATGACAATTGAGTCCATTGTGGAAACTATTGGAATATTAAAATTCCTCCACACTATATTACTCATTGTCAAATTAAATCTAAAACTAGAACTCCAATTCGAAACATAATTACAATTAACAATTACTGGACTATTTGCTGAAATTTTAACCTCAGAAAAGTTAATTCCAGTAAAATTAAACCCTTTACAATTAATAGCATCTCCAACATCTTTCTCTTCAATAGATGCCTGCAAATAGAGAAGAATCTGTTTCGTATTCACAATTTTCCTATTTGTTTTTAAATCATCCAAAGAGAATGGAATTGTCTTACATGAAGTAATGGCATCCGATGAACATCCAATACTATCAGAACCATTCTGTGGATTCACATAGACAGTAACACTTTCTTCATCTGATGATGTTCCTAATAGAGATGATGATGATAATGATGTTCTTGTGGATGGTGATGATAAGGAAGATGAATAGGTGAGGTCTTCATGTATAATTTCATTCACTAATTGTCTAATGGTTTGATCCAATGCTAATGTTGGTTTTGTTGATATTCTTCTTATTGGTGGTGAAGATGATGATGCAATTATTGGAAGTATGGATAATTCTTCGGAAGTACCATTCACAAATATATTAAAACACATTGATGAATAACAACAAATCATCATTATCATTGTCCACAACAATAATATCTTTAATTTCTTCCCATCCTGATTAAGATAATTCTGTTCTTCATCATGATGTCGTTTCAAAACCATAGTGGCACTATCATCATCCCCAAATAATTCAACAAAAGATGTGTGATGATGGAACACCGAGTGTTTGTCGTTGTTTTTTTTGAATGGGTGGCTAAATACCAACAACAATCATGCGACTCAATGATGCATATTACAGCTCTAGCTATTGGAAGGGAAACAAGGATTATTAAGTGGAAGGTTGTTCTTTAATTGGTTCAATAGCATTTGATCTCTGAAATGCTTGGTTATGTTGGGTTGTGGGAGAGTGTGAAAAGTGTTGTGAGGAATTAGTTCTGGAAGAATTTGATCATTTGTCTTTGGAATAGGACCCTATCTCGACAAATGAAGGACATGTCATTGCAATGGATCCATGTGGTGATTGTTGTTCGAGGTGGATGCATTTCAGTATTATTAACAATTTGATTCAAATTTGCCTTTGGTTTCGTCTCTGTAACTGTGTGAACTATGGTATCACTGTAAAAGAGGACAGCTCTATTGAATTTAGGTTCAATATCTTCCTTCTCAGTTTCCCAATAATTAATATACAACTTGGTTGATGGTTTGTAAACTCTCAATAATCCACCTTCCCAATTTCTCTCCTCAAATTGAAATCCTTTATATTTCTTTTCCATTTGTTGTTTCTCCTCTTGATTATCCACATATGGAGTTGTATAATAAACAATCGTCAGCTTTCTACTATCAGCATTATGATTATCCAAATGAACTGGAAGTCCATTCTCAAAATCCTTACACAATGCAACCTTATTAAAGAAATCATCATCGATTGACTCATCTGGCTTTTTTAATATTTCATCAAATACAACTCTCCTTTGAAAATATTGTCCAATCTGTGTAGTGAGAGCATACATATCAACATGTTCCTTAATTGATGATTTTTCATGTTCCTTCTTAATCATCTTTAATGTGTAGAAAGGATGTTGTCCAATTTGTATCACTTGTCCACTATCTTCATCCTCCATGTATGATTCCTCTCGTGTGAGGAGATTATTCTCTGAGAGAGAAACAATCTTTTCATAGAAATTATTTTCGGAATTGTTATTATTTGATTGGTGGAGAGGCAGGAAATCATCAATTACTATGAAATTATTTGTTTTTAAAATTGCTAATTTATCCCTCGTTATTATACTATCCCAGTGTTCATGGAGGGAATTATTTAATAATGATTGTGATTTTTCCGATGATGAAGTTTGATTGCTTGAGGAGAACATTTTGTTAATTTCTTTTTAATTTAATTTTATTTTTAGTTTTTTTATCGTTTCAATTAAGGTGAGATGGATGAACAAGGAACATTCTATGAACTTTGTCCAAACCTGTTTTAATTTATTTGAAAACAATTACAAATTCTGAATCACTGTGGACACCAGCATATAATTCACCACTTTCTGTATCCAATGCAATATCCAAGCCCTCACCAGGATAAAACAAGTTAAATCTATACTTTTGAGATTTCTCATTTTCAAAGTTAGTGACACAGGTGCCGTCTTCATTCATAAAAACGATTCCAGACGAAACACAAAATATTCTATTGGTAACTGGTTCAAATTGTGGTCTTACATGCAAAACAGTAGAGTGCTTGGTATGTTTCTTTAAAATTTTTCCATTCTTATTCGAAACTATAATATTATACTGATCAATAAGCACCAAATCATTATCATGATTAATTCCAATACTATCAATATTCTGCATTTCAAAAATGCTCTTTCCATTAATGTCATTTCTTAAAGATTTTACAATTGCCCCATTGGTAGGTGACAAAAAGTCAACTCCATTCTTTTGTAGCACATAAACAGTTCCATCCTTTCTATCAACAGTAATTCCTTTAACAACTCCCACAGCGGTTTCCCAATAAATCATCTTTCCATCTCTGGAAGTTTTTACAATAAGTGCTGAGCTACATCTGTGAATCATGTAAATTAGGGCATCATCTTTTGGATCATAATTTAACATTTTGTTTTCTCTGTTTTGGGGTTCTTTGAATTGGTTTTTCAGCTTTTTGGTTTTCAAATCAAATTCCAAGAAGGTATTCTTATCAGAGACGAATAAGGAACGGTTGACTGGATCGATAGTGATGGCAGCAACTCTGGAGAACTGAAAATTGACTGGTTCTTGTTCGCCAAGAGTTGCAATATGTTCAAAAGCTCCACTGAATGGAATAAACGAAGTGAGAGGTGAGCTAGTTAATTGAATAATGTCATTGACATGAGACTTTGTCTTGTTTGATGTATTGTGCAAAGTTAAGTGAGCCTGGCACAAGCTTGCATTGCATGATTTGCAAAAATGTGTTGCTGGAACAGTTTCTTGTTCGTCTTTCAAACATTTTTCACAATTCTTTACAGCTACTTCCAACTGGACGACATCTGGCGTGTGGGATTTAGTCTTGTTAGCAGAATTATGTAGTGTTGTATGAGAATCACAAAAGTTCATGTTGCATTGTTTGCAGTTATGTGTAGCTGGCACTGTTTCTTCGTCATCTTTAAAACACTTATCGCAATTGACCATTTCTTGAAAATTTGTGTGAGGAAATGTTTTGATATTTTTTCTTGTTGATTTATGTTTGGATTGATGTTCTAATAGAGTACGAAAGGTATTAATCGAACTTTCAAATATTGTAAACCGATATAATTACCAATTATTTACCTTCAAAATTTGGCGTGTCCAATGGACAAACTAGAGAACAAGATAGGAACAATCAAAGGAGAAGGGCAGAACCATCTTTTGGTTATTGACATGATTATGATGAGAGGTTCATGTCTCCTATAAAAAGATGATGCTTTGACACATCCAAAATACACACTTCAAAAAAATACAACCATCACAACCATGACCCAAGACAAGCTCTGCAACAAATGCCTTGCTGAAGATGAACAAGTTCTCGCAACTCATCACTGCTCTGAATGCAACCAAAACTATTGTGGTGCCCACTTGCATTTACACAATACATCGAACAAGACTAAATCTCATGCCGAAACTGGAAAGGTTTCTAAAATTCTGTCCAATGCCTCATTATTACCAAGTTTAAAGCAACATGTTGATTTGCCAAGTTTGTCCAAACCAAAATGTAGCGCAATTGACTTGAAGCATGGCTCCTTGTTTGTGGCCAACGATTTAATCATTGTGGAATTTGACTTGGCCACCAAGAAAGTCAAAGCTTCATTCAAAGAGCCACAAGAAGATGCACCTTTCAAAATGTGTTACGATCAAAATGACAATGCACTTGTCTATTGTATTGACAGAGGTGCATATTTTGACATTACCAAAGTGTCAAGAGATGGAAAGAAAATCTTTTGGAGTATTAATAAGCAATCAAGAGTTCGTGATATGTGCATTGATAGACATGATGGAAGCATTTATACCATTCAAAAGGATGGAGTTGTGTTGTGGTAAGGTTACAGCTACATTGAGAGAAGATGTTTGTGGTCAAAATATGTTTGTGCCTCCATTTGAATACTTGTTTGGAATTACCACAGACTTTGATAACAATTTGTTACTGACCTCTTCCAAGTCAATTATTAAAACTGACAAGACAGGAAATGTCATTAGCAGAGTTTCAAGAGTAAGTCCAGGAGCTGCAAGTAGACTTACATTGGATCCAAGCGGTCAACTTCTCTATTATATTGGAGATGAAGGTCTTGAATCTACTAAATTGGATGGATCTTGTTTGACTCTTTTCAAGAATGAAAACGCTGATTCTGATCACAAGTTTGAACTTGATGGAGGAGAAGGATTGGAGATGGGAATTGATTTTACAACTGGAGAGTTCTATGTCACTAATGTTTACAAGAGAAAGGTTCAAGTTTTCAAATAAATCAATTTGTGAGATAATGTTAATTAGTTGGATTTCTGACATTGAATTGGCATTAGATTCAATTCCTATCCATTTGTATTCCATGTTTAAAGATAACTCAATGAATTCCTATTCAAGTTAATGCAATACGAATGTTCAAATAATGAACAGTGTTAATGCTGATACAACAAGCTTCCATTGTAAAAATACTTCTGGCACACTTCTATGTTAACACGAATCTCCATGCCGAATCATGATTGTTCCAATAATGTTGCATAGTGGAATGTCTGTGTAACAGTTAATGTGGGCCGTTCAAAATCAAAGAGGTTTGTCCACATAGTTTCCAGTTTGTAAATATTTCCAAACATGTTCAGTAAGCCAATACAATCCATTTGTAATTTAAATATTTTGTAATAATCCTTTCACTTTGATGTAATTTGGGAAGTTAATCAAAAAAGAGTCATATGATGTTCAATCATAAATGTTGTCTCCAATTTTGCAATTAACCCTACAAATGTGTCAAATTAATCTTTCCAATTAACTTTCATCTAACTTGTTTGATTCTCTTTCAATCCTTTGTATGACAATTAATTATAATAATTAATATTTTCAAAGATTAACTACAAATACTATCGAATTCAATATTAATTTTTAAATCCATTAGTTCAAGATCATCAAAGTTCCCTCCTCATTAACAAGCCTTAAAAAGCCTATTATTGTAGACAGTGGACAAGTAGAAAAACATTTTGGCCAATAAGAACGATAATTCTTCAAAAGACATTCTACAATGCATCAAAATTCACATCACAAAAAACAAAGGGACCAACTCTCCAATCACTATTCACCAACACAACGAACGCTTCATCATAAAGAGTCTCATATCAGCAAGAAAGCTTCGCGAACCAACAACAAGCGACTAGATCACGATAAGCCTCTTTTTTTGAATTGAAAAAAAAACCTCCAACATTTTCCCTCCAAAACAAAAACTTACCGTTTTGCTTTTTTACTGTGTTTCAAAAGATCCCGCACAGAGTTAAGCTTTCCAGTGAAGTAAAATATTAGAGCAACAACACAACTCAAAGGATTGAAGAATTGATTGGTTGTTTTAAAGAAGAGTATTATTGTTCACTCGGAAAGTACTCAACAAGAAATATAAAACAGCGACCTAATTTTAGAAGTGAACACAACTTTAGTTGAGTCAATCTGTCCCTTTCATAAGCAAAACAAGTTATTCTCACCTTTTCCATTCAAATTCAGTGAGTGATCAAACAGTAAGAGGCTTCTTGTTAATATTCAACTCCAAACTAGAAGAAAAAAACAAACAACACTCAGCAACCATTCAATTATTTATTAATTAACAACAATATTTACCAGTTAGAATAGAATGGCATCCACAGCTTCTGATTCTACTGATTCTCTTGTGGTAGAACCTATCAATCTCTCCCTGATGAATTTTGTTTCGTCATCAACAAGTAATTGCCTTTCGTCTGCCATGAATCACATCGGACAATCTTCAAACAACCACAACAATTATCACAGTGATAGAAAGGCCTTTTCATGTGCTACTCCAGTTAGTACTGGAGAATTGCTGCCACATGAAGAAAGATTGCAAAAGAGAAGTGATTTATTGCAATTATTCGAAATTGAGCCAGCTCTGTCGAGCGTTGGAGGAGATTTGGTTCGACACTCAACCAGTGCTCTGTTTTCACAAAGAGTACAATGTAGAGTAGAGGATTATATTGATGATTACCTGTCGAGAATATCGCAACAAGTAAGAATACCAAGATATTCACACAAAATTTTACCTAAACTTCCACCAACTCAACCTTCCACATCATCAACCACCACCACCCCTAATGAAAATACAAACCCTATAGAAACAACAACAACCTCGAGTAATAATGAAAAGAATAAGATTGATATGGATGATGATTTCAAGTCAGCCGCCAGCACTGATAAACGTGTAACAATGGATTTACTGACATATCTTCAAAACAAAGAAACCTATGAAACAACAAATGCTAACAGAAACAAACAAGCTACTCGAGGAACACACCAATCTTCAAGTTCGTTTGGAGCAGCAGCTGCTTTGGGCAAGTTTTCAAGACCAAAGGCACCAACTAGAATGAAGGAGGAAAGAATGTCTGCGATCATCACTGACACAAGTTTCCTAAACACTACATATTCATGTGACATTTCAACATCTAGTAACAAACCTGTCGAGCAATCACCTTCGAGAAAAAAACTTTCCATCTTTGGAAAGCCTTCTCCACCTCCAATACCACAAAAGGAAACAGTGTTTTCAACTCCAACCAAAATGGATCCTGCTCAAGATGAAAAAACTAAAAGTCCACCAACTATTGAGGCAACACTTTCAGGAAACTCCCAACATTCTTTCAGTCCTATTAGAAGAATTGCTAGGGAGAGAATTGTTGGACCTCATGTTGCTGACTTTGTTTGTGACTTGACCTATCCTAATTTCCAAAACGCTTCTGTTGTGCATTTAGCTGCCAAGTATAATCATGTTGATATTTTGCAATGGCTTTTGGAATGTTGTTGTGACCACGATTGCAGCAAGGATAGTCCAACAGGTGAAACAGCAGAACACTCTAAAAAGTGTAAACAAAGACAAGCTAAATTGTGGGTCTTACAGGACAAACAAGAAATGACACCATTATTCTATGGTGTTGGTGGAAATGATTTGGGTGAGAAGGCTCATGATGCTTGTGTATTTTTATGTAGTCAACCATCAGTTCAAGAAAAGCAATTGAACTTTATTCCAGATCAATACGGAAATCTTCCAATAGTATTGGCATTGAAGCGTAAAGATTACGAACTTTGTGATATGCTTCAATTATTTGGAGCCAAGTTGGATATTACAGTTGGTGTAGGTATTTTGGGAGAGTCATTACTTCATGGAGCATTCAGAGATTGCAATATGGATATGAGTCAATACATTTGCAAGTACATGCCAAGACTCTTACTCAAAAAGAATCAAAGAGAGGAGCATGCTCTATTCGCTTGCCTCAGAGATTATAGAACTATTAACACTCACAGTTCAAATTCATCATCTAATTTATTGGATCTCACCGAGAAAAAGACAAGAGTAGAGAGGAGAATGAGTAATCTGGTTGTCATTAACAAGAATACAAGTGGCAAATATTATCTCTTCCTTAAAGATATACTCAGTAATGGAACAACACTCTTCGGTACAGAGCTATTTGAAAAGGCTCTCTTAATGAAAAACTCATTTGGATACAATGTATTGATGCAAGCAGTTTGTTTCAATGATGTGGATTGCGTCAAAACAATTTGTAAATTCCTTTTCGAGTATACTTTGAAGAATCCTGACAAGTTCAAGTTTGTTTCTTCAATGGTTTTTGATAGAGATAAAGAAGGAAAGACCATTTTCCACATCAGCATGGACTTTGCTGTAAGAATGATGTCTAAAAAACCTGATGACTTTTTACCTTGGCTTAATGGTTTCGAATGGTTAATGACCTGGCTAGAACAAAATTTTTTATGCCATCCAGGAAATGATATTGTTGTCAAGACACCTCTCACACTCTATAACTTCCTCTCTATCAAGGATAATAGTGGAAAGACAGCCTTTGATATAATCTCTACTATGGATTTTACCAGATCTGAATGGGCAACTATTAAGGATTGTCTCACCCAGGCAACTGATAAGTGGCAAAAAGAAAAATCAATTTCTGGCTCTGCTTCTTCCCTTGTTTTTGACATGGGCGAAAAGCAAGGCTTGGTTGCAATCCTCAAAAGCAAATTCAAAAGAAACAAATAACACTCCTAATTACCTAACGAAATAACATCATTATCAGTGAAACCTATTGATAATAAACATTAATTTGTAACAATTAACAATGTATTAGAATACCAAAATAAGGTGAAGGGCTTTAATTTTCTTGCAAAGTTCTACTTTGTATTCTTCTTGTGCTCTTCAATTACATCAACAAAATCTTCAAATATTTTGTGTGGCGTACTCTTCTGAGTAATGGAATTCCAAGATTTAAGCCACCCCTTAACATCTACATTATTAATGATCTGGAACTTGGTCTCCGTATCGCTCAATCGATCAAATATCAAAATTTGGAATAAAATATTAGCTCGAACCACACCTTTCTGAGTTGGAGCAGTGCTGCTTGCAAGTGTGGTTTTGAGGGTGTCGTTTGGATAGGGTTGTAAAGTTAAATTCGGAGCGCTTTGTTGTAAAATATGAGATGATGTAGTTGTTCTGGCAGAGAGTGGTGTCATGTGAATTTCACTTATTGGCCTACTAGAATTGCTCATTCCAACACTCCTACTACGTTGTCGTTGTGAAGGAGAAAGTGAAATATCATTTTGTAAATTATTATTGGATTGAAGTGGAGTGTTTGTTTCACTCAGATGGTGATGATGATGCTCATTCTTGAAATCGTTCAGTATCTTATCATTCTCCATGGTCAGTGCTTGAAGCATTGATGGAATGGGAAGTATCTTTTCGATAGATCTTTCCAAAATAATTAATCGTTCCGATTCCTCAATAAAGTATCTTGCTGTGAGATATTCTCTCTTTGAAACTATTCCAATAATATAAGAAACATTAATATCCTCCAAAATGAACAAAAAACCTACCAAATAGAGTATTCGGTGATGAGGTTCTCTGATAAATAATATCAAAACTCTCATCTGGTATCTTAGATTTTCGTGAATCAGTAATTTCAGGTCCTTCCACATGATAATAACTTTCCAAAACTACAACTTCTTCCATTTGTTTTGCTTGTTTTCTCAATTGAATATCCTTACAAGCCAAATATGCATCCCTAAAATTCGTATCACTCAAAATACCAACAAATCTATTGGCAATTACAAAATTAACAGAATCGTTAATCATTGGTGTTTGCTTGAATCGTAAATTTTTCGATAAATCCTGTGTACTGGTACTTTCTAAAGTATTTTGTGAAGTTAACCTAGAAATTGCAGAAAAGTCTCCAGTTGTCAATGAATGAAGTGATATCGATTTGTTATAAAATTGGACAGAATGTTTCTCGCTCTCTAAACTCCAACCATAAATCTTAGATGTTTCATGTTTACAAAAGTGAAGAAAAGTCTCTGGTAGATAATTTTCTCGATGTCTTCTCTTCATTAATTTAAGTGATTCCCTATTACTTTCCAAAGTTGTAAACTTTTCCGATTGGTGCTTCTCCTCTTCCAAATCTGCACTATCAAATAGAGCAAAATGTCGAGATGAGGATTTCTCAGACCCTTTAGGAGATGCCAAATTATTGTTATGTTGTTGATGTTGTTTAGTTGGTGTTAATAGCATTACATCTCTAGCTCCAATGACATCTTGATTATTCAATCCACCAGCAGTACCAACACCTGATGATGATACATTTGATAGAATTCTACTTCTCGATGGTGATGTTGGTACAAGTTGATGTTGTTGCTGCTGATCGTGTGTCATACTCATCGATGAAGTTTTATGAGCGAATAAAACTCTACCAGCACTATCAAGTATTGGTGTCTCTGAAATACCAGTCTGTGAGAGGAAAATTTGATTTTGTAAGGCTAGTAATTCCTCTTGTTGTTTTTCCTGTTGTTCATCTCCTCGACTACTATGAATAATGATTTGATTTTCCTCTTCTTCCTCCTTGGTTAGGAAATTACTTTTAATTGGAGTTGTTGGGAGAGTCGAGCTGTGCTGATTGTTTAATATTGTATTATTTGTAATAGTCTGTTGCTATTGTTGTTGTTGGTATTAATTCGTGTTGTTGTTGTTGTTGTTGACTCGATGAACAACTTGATGTGGATGAAGATGATGAATCACCACTACTGCTATATGAATCCTGAGAGATTGGTTCTCTCCGATTGTTGTTGTTATTATCATTCTTGTTATTATTCTTATTATTAGTTGTATTATTTGTATTATTATTTGATGAAGATGGATCCAATGAGTGGAGAGTTCGGAGAGAGTGGTAGTATCAGAGGTGGTGGTGGTGGTTGCTCCTTCTTCTACAACAACTTTATCTGTTTCCATATGTGTGTTTAGTGTGTTTATTGTTTTCCAATTTTCAATTATATTATATTATCTTGTAATTTAATATTTGTGGAGCGTTGAATTTTTGGATTGGTTTAAAATTTTTTATGATTTTGAAAGAGGAAAATTCTAAAATGGCTTGATGCGCATCTATTGATAGTGAATTAGGCAAAGTTGAGAATAGGGCTGGTTCACATGCTGGAATTTGTTGTGAAGGTTGGTGTTACTGAAGCAAATGTAATAGACTGACTCTGAAATTATTGTTTTATTCATCAATAAAAGTGCACATATCGATAAAGTTATTGAGAGAGGCGAGGATCTTAGCACCTCCAATCACATCATAACAAGCCCCAAAATGGCTGTACTTAATTCCTTTTCTATTGACACTTTGTACTTCATGGAAGGATTGGTAGGTGAAGGTTGGAGTGATTTTGAAAGGAATGTCATTGTAGATTTTTGAAATGAGTTCAGTAAGCTTGGAAGTAAGATTTTTCACGTGAGAAAATCCTCCAACAATCACAATATTTTGTAAGATTTGTTGCTTTTCTAAATCGGTGAGTTGTGTTGAGTGGATTACAGTTTGGATGCATTTAGTGAATTGACTTAATGTTGACAGTAAAATACTCTCACCAATTGAAACTCTCTGTTCTGCAGATAAATAGGTACGATTATAGGCTGATTCTTGTCCAAGTTTACATCTTCCGAGTTCAGAAACAAATTTCCTATAAGCAGCAACATCTTCATCCTGCAAGATTGGAGGAACAATAGCGCCCTGATGTAATTCCTGATCCCATGAGTTATATTGTTCGTAATAGTATGATTGAGTTCTTGATGTAAATTGAGAAAGAATTTGTTTCAGATTTAAAGTCTCACTTGAAAAGGTGTCCTGAAGAGGCTTGTGATTTTGAATTGCAGTACACATATTTCCGGAGGCACCAATATGAACTAGTATGGAATTTGGTTTTTGGTAGTAATTTGAAACAAGTTCTCTCGAATCAACCATGCATAGTGCAGGAATTTCCAACTCAAACTGAATTATTAATTTTTTTGTAATAAATGAATTGAATATTTCAAACTTACCACAATCTTTCTAATTCGGTTCAAATCATCTTGACTCCACATTGGAGATACTGCAAGAAGGAGTGGATGTTCTCTCAATTTAACGTTTAAATCATCACCATAAACTTGGCACAAAAGAATCTTCAAGTTGTTAAAATCTACTATTTGTCCATTTGTTGCCAGGAGGGGTAAAGACGAGCAGTGATGAATGGTGAGGATGTATCTATCACCAACCACAATATCGTCCATGCCATAGTTAGGTAAATAAAAGTGAGGATGATCTGGTTGCCCAACTAATGAGCAAGATGTGAAAAAGGCACTATCTCTAGCCAATCCAAATCTGTAATTCTTTGCACCAATATCTAACAAGACAGGACAAAACGAAAGTTCCATATTAGCTCTGCAAATAAAAGTTTGATACCAATCTTTGAGCGTCTCACCAAAAATACTGGTTCTCTCTGATTCAATATTTGCAATAGCTTGGTTTTCAGCACTCTCCACATCTATATAGTTTGGTGGGACATTTTCAGATTTGGAATAATTATAGTTATACTTATATGCAACAACGTTATTAACAGTCAACTTTGAAGGCCATTTTTGTTGATATAATTCTTTCCACAATTGTGCATTTCTTGCATACTCATTGATATCCCTGTTCAAATAAAACACGCTCTTTACAACGTCAGTCACAGGAAGGTATTTGAAAATATGAGCAAATATTTCTTCTGGAAGTTCTTGTTCTATAAAGCTATAATGTTTTTCAGTATTATCCGATCTGAGAGAGTGTGATAAATCAACTTGGGCCTGGTGAGCTTTCAAATATTTCAAAGTTGATTCTCTGACCATTCCTTGTTTTTCCAATTCTGTGGATTCGTCAACAAGTTGTTTAACTTTCAAAAATTCTTCAGTGTTTCTATAGTCCATTCTGTGAATACTCTCAGAGTCAACTCTTTTGAAAATCATTTCTGTTCTAATAATATACTTGCTACCATATCGAACTGAATCTCCACTGTGATAGAGGTCATGATTGAATATTAAAATATTACCTATTCTTGGTTGTACATATTGCAACTCTTGGAAACTCATAACAGAGGGGTCATCATTTGAGTTGGGATTTGGAACCTTTTTCAATAATCTAGTTCCATATAGAGAGTGATTGAGATAAATCAATACAGTGAAAATACTTCTCTCATTATCATTATTACAATGTTGAGCATCCATGTGGGGTTTGAAGAAGGTTTTCTCAGAATATTTGTTAAATCTGTGACAGCTGTTTAGCCCTATTGGAATCCATCTTCCCTTATTGTCGAAACCATAAGGTTTTACACCATTGAAATCAGACTTTTTCAAATGTGGGCTGTTGTGTGATGAAATTGTAAAATAAATTGCTGATCTGATAACTTACATCATTCTTTCCCAAATGATATTGGCAAGCTTCTTACTAGTCACTACAACTCTCTCACTATTACGATACTCTTTCACATATTCATGTTCAATAGAATTATACCCTAATTTTTCAGTAACTGAAACCAAATTCTCGCACTCTTCTTCACTTAAAATATTTTTCAATAGGATACACCTATCATGATTCACAATTTCCTCCGTTTCATACTCTTCCTCTTCCTCTCTTTCTGTTGAATCAAATTCTTCCTCTTCCAACAAATGAATTGTCTCAATTTCCTTTTTTACCTGAATTTTTGTATTGGGAACCAGAATATCCTCTCTTCTCCAAAACTTTGGTGATGGAGATGTATTTTTCAATATTTGTGGAATGTCTTTTGTTGTAGTGTTATCCCAAATTTCATTATGAAGATTAATATTCGGAGAGACACGTTGCATTTTATGATGAATAATTTGATGACGACAAAAACTATTTAATTTACAAAAGGTGTGATGATGTAATTTTGGCACCAATTAATTGATCGTTTGTATGCGATGATGTGGCGGCGACAACGTATCTTTTTTTTTTTCTGAATTTTGTGGCAACAATCTACTATTACAATATTGGTTCATCCTTCAAGAGAGTTCTCAGTAACAACAAACAAGAAAAAAATTAATTGAATTTACTTGATCATGTTTCTTCATAGGAATCCGGATAGGAATAACAAGACAACTCCACTCGATAAAGTCAAACAAAATATACAAAAATTTAAAAAACAACAGCAAAATGATGATGGTAGAGATTGGAATAAAACACAGATGGCCATTATATTGAGTACGGGGAGTTATTGTCCAGTTCATAGGATGCACATTGAGACATTCTACTTGTGTAAAAAGGCTCTCGAGGAACAATATGGAATTCATGTTGTAGGAGCGTTTATATCACCTTCACATAAGAGTTATGTTGCCAGTAAATTACAAGAGGATTTTATAGAGACAGAAACTCGATTGAAATTATGTGAGATTTCTATTGAACAAGCTGAGAAGGAACATTTGGATGTGAGTCCTTTTTTGAGTGTTGATGCATGGGAATCAGTTGAGTGTGATGGATTTGTTGATTTCCCAGAAGTCTCTATATCTTTGAATGAGTTTATCAAGCAGGAATTTCCTCAAACCCCAATCAAGTTGATTTACTTGTGTGGTTCTGATCATATTAACAAGTGTAGATATGTATTGTCATTCCCTAAAAAATTGCAAATTGGAGTTGGAATTTTACAGAGACCATCACATTCTCAATTGAGTAATATAGGAAAAGGGGAGAAGGATATTTATCATATTGAAACAACTATGCAGGAGGAATGTAGTTCAACACTCGTTCGAAAGAGAGCTAAACAAGGAGAATCCATTCAAGATCTTGTTTGTTCAGATGTGGAAAATTTTATGAGGAACCATCACATTTACTATCAATAATAATTTATCATTCAATCATTTGTAATGATTTTTCACATTGTAAATTATTTATACATCACGTTCAAGCAAAATTCCCTGTCATTCTCCATTCACGTCAACACCAAAAGTCAATCTTCACTAGATTCTTTGAATCGATCAGCCAGCTTTGCCTTGTTGGTTTTTGCTTCACATAGCTTCAGGTTGTGTGGTGAGAATTTTATCATCATTAATTAGGAATTCATGTAAAACGTGATGCTTGAGAACGCTGCTTTTCGTTTTACATTTCGATTGTTATGGTTCTTGTGATTTTATTTTAAAAAAAATGCCACCACGAACAGCAAGACGTAAAAAGGCCAAGACAAAAGCAGATTCATCTGATGATCACGAGGAGGAGGAACGTAAGCAAGAGGAAGAAGTAGAGGAGGATGATAGAGTGGTGATTGAAGTGGAGGATGATTCTGATTATAAGGAAAAGACCAAGAGGAAGAGAAAGAAAAAGAATGATGATTCGGAAAAGCCAAAGAAGAAGAATAAGAAGTCTTCTGCATCATCGTCATCAAATGTTGAGGAGGAAGAAGCTGAAGAACCAAAGAAAAAGAAATCAAAGAAGAAGGATAAAACTGATGAAGAGGAGGAGGCCAATGATAAATCAACACCACTTGATGAAAATACAGAACAGTATGATATGATGGATGTAAAAGAAGAGGAGGTTGAAGTATCCTTGGATTCAATCAAATTTGATAATGAATTTACGATGCAAGCTGTTAATCACGTAAAGGAATCAATTGCTTTTCTTGATTCTGTGGAATTAAATTATCCAAGCCTTCCATCAGCAGAACGTCAAGGCATTATAACAATCTTGAAACATTTGCAAAACAAGGTTGCAAAATTGGGTGATCTGTGCAAATCAGCAGAGTTATTACTATTCCGTGGAAAGAATCATGATATGAGTGAGTATGGATTATTGAACACTGTTCAATTGCCAGAGATTTGGTCTACTGTTTTCTCCTTTTTAGACTTTTCTGATTTTCTTAAAGCTTCTCAAGTTTGCAAAACATGGCACACTGCTAGCTCGCATCCATGTGCTCTGAGCTGTTTTAATTTGGATTTTGATGCAGACTACTCAGTATTGCATTTTGTGGAAATTTATAAGAAGTACATTTCTTGGAGATTGGAAAATATTTATACAGTTTGGGACATTCCTCAAAGGCTAATTAAATGGTTTGCCTCGAGTGGTGTTGTCTTTCCAAATGCCAAATACAGAGATGCCAAATATAGAGTTGCTTGGGATGATTCAAGTATTGAAACCAATGACTCTGACATTGCACAGGTTTTCCCTAAAATCAACAAGTCAATATTTGAACCAGAGTTCATCTCACTTTGGGGATTCCTCGACATTAGATCTTCAAGCAAGAAAACCATTCCGACTGGTACTAATATTGCAAAACTTTTCGACAAGCATGTTGAATTTGAAGATCCTGCAAGCATTGAGGAGTTGGTCATTTTGAAAGTTGATGAATCTAAATTGCCCGAATTTGAAAATCTAAAGAGATTGGATCTATCTCTCCTATTGAGAATGAAAGAAACTGAAGACATGACATATTGTTTCAAATCTAAAAAGTGTAAGTTCTTATTTGAAAGAAATGTGCTGACCCAAAATAGTGACAAAACTTTGTGTTACCTACTCGGTTTTCTTTGATGAAATGCTACCAGTGGTTGCCAATTTGGAAAATATCAAATCTTTAAAGTTAGTGGATTCAGCATCATATAGGAAGGGTTGTACCATTGTTTCTGAACTTAATAGATTCAAGAATTTGATTGAATTAGAAATGGAAACACTAAACGAGTCAGACCTTATTCAATTCCCGTCAACTATTCGTAAATTAAAAATTGGAAAGATTACAGAAAAGAATGCCAAAATTTTCCCTCTCCTTGTAAATATTGAAGAATTACACACTACTGAACAAGTTCTTTCCCATATCAATCTTATAAGATTACCCAATTTGAAAACTCTCCTAGTTTATAACAATTCCTCAAACCACAACAAGCAAGTTACAATTGAGTCCTCAACTCTGGAAAATATCTGTCTTTTAACCTATAATTCTATTACTATCAAGTGTCCAAACTTGTATGACTTGAGATTAGGACCTGGATTGAAAGGAGGATCTGATTCAGTCTACATTAAGAGCAACCAGTTGACAAACTTTACATTGGAACGTGATATTCAAATGTTGAGTATACAAGGACCAAACTTTGTGGCAGATGGAACAATACTAGACAGGGTGAAAAATATTGTAGATTTGGAATGTCCACTTATTGACAAAGCCTATGTCAACTCTCTCTCCTCAATTAATCAAGGAGATAGTTTTAGAACTCTATTGACAAAGCAAATCAAGACTCTTACCATATCTGTCAGCTATTTTGAATTGTTCAATACTAAGACTGAAATTCAACGATTGACAATAACAAATTGGAAAAGTAATCAAACAATATCAGCAGCCAAGATGAATATTTATAGACAAAATGTACATAACTACAAGACATTAGAAATTATTAATTGCTCTGTGGATGTTGTAAATCTACTGAACTCTATTTTCAAGGATAGTACTAGTTTGGAATCTCTGAGAATTCAAGACACCAGCTATGATACTGAGTATTTTGATTCCCTTTCTGACCCTACCAATTATCCAAATATGAAATCATTGTCATTGTGCAACATTAGCAGCTTAAAGCCACAAAACGGCACCAAATTTTTAAAGGGATGTGATAAAAGGCCCCTACTGACAAGAATTGAACTCCAATACAGATCATCCTACAAGAAAAAGTTTGGCACCTACATTCCAATTCACTGTACAAGTTATATTGGCCAACTCTCTGGATGTGTGAATACCAGTGCTCTTCCAAATCTTACCCATTTAACAATTACATCAGGAGGCATGTCATTCATTGATTATTCAGCATTTAATTATTTCCCAAACTTGAAATTCTTACATTTTTCTCAATTATCTTATTTGGATAGTTCCATGGCAGGTTCAGAGAAAATTTTGGACTATTGCAAAAATTTGGAAACTGTAATTTCATTGTTTAATGTACCAAAAGAGTTCCACGAAAAGAAGGAAATAACAGTTGTAGAAAATGTATAAATTGGAAAATGTTCAAATAAATAACATTTCCAAATTTGTTATTCATAATAGCAGCAATCAACTACCACACTCGTTTAGCACAAAACCATTTCACTTTTTCTACTTCAACACCACCACTAACAAACATTCGAAACTAAAAAGAAAATGATCAGACCACAATCAGTCACTAAACGAGTTCATTTAGCAAGATTTAAAGTTGCTCGCAAATCACTCAATCGTAGAACAGTTACACATCGTCCAAATCTCTCCTCCAGCTTGAAATTTAGAGATAATAGACAAAAGGGAATCTTCAACAAGGATTGGGCCGTCCAGACAATTCCAACACATCACTATTCTAATGCTAGACCAAGTCTCATCTGTAAGAGGGAAAAATTTCGTCTTGCAACCATTAACAAGAAGGAATGGACCACAAAGAAGGCATTGGTCAGTCGTCAGGGAAGAGAAAGAATTCAAATGATTCAAGATTCCAATCGTGTGAATAATTTGAAACAAATTGATAGAATGTTACTTTCTTACAGGATGAGAATGCTTAACAAGTTGAACAAGTTACCAACCACTGGTCAATCAGCACCTCCTCCACCAACCAAAACTTCCAGCAGTTCAACTCCTGTCAATAAGAAGGGTATTGTTCCATCTCAAAGTACCTTAAAACAATTGAAGAAAATTGTTCAAAAGCATATGGAAGAAGTGAAAGGAGGACCAAATATTCCAAAAAAGAGTTCCTCTCAAAAAACAGTTATCAAAAAGTAATTTTAAATATACTTTACAATGTAAATAAACCAATCAGAATGAAGTAAATTATTAAGCAATTTTTCAATCAGAAAAAAAATGCTTCGACATCAAACTGGGCGGAAGCTCTCGCAAATTTTCATTGGCAAATCGCAAACTCTTCCGAAGAAGCAAAGCAATTTGTTACATCGTAATTTTGGTATGAATTTAGGAGGCGCAACCAACAAACAAGAAATTCCCGCCCATTTTGATTACATTGTGATTGGAGGAGGTTCTGGCGGGCTTTCTCTCTCCAAGCAATTATCAAGTTTATCATCGAAGGAAACTAGAATTTGTTTATTAGATTATCGGGATCCTTCTTCTCAATGGTTGAGAGAAAGAAATGGAAAGTTGAATGGATGGATGTGGCAATTAGGTGGAACATGTGTTAATGTTGGATGTATTCCAAAGAAATTGATGCATAATTCGGCATTGATTGGAGAGGGAATTAATCATGATGCTGAATATTTTGGATGGAATGATGGAAAGCAGGAAGGAAAATTGAGTGGAAAACATGATTGGAAAACACTTGTTGCAAATGTACAGCAATATATCAAGTCATTGAATTTTGGATATAGAACCAGTGTGACTCAAACCTATGCATTTGATAATGAAGATCCATCTTTAAAGAAATTATATTATTTGAATATGAAGGGAAGATTTGTGGATGATCATACGTTGGAATTGACTGATCCTAGGAAGGGAATTACAAAAACTATTAGTGGAAAGGTGATTATTTTGAGTGTTGGTGGAACACCAAATATTCCACAAGACGTTCCAGGCGCTACAGAGTATGCAATCACTTCAGATGATATATTTTCATTGAAGGAAGAACCTGGAAAAACTCTCGTGATTGGAGCTTCATACATTGCCCTAGAAACTGCAAGTTTCCTCAAAGGATTAGGATATGAGAGTAGTGTCATGATGCGTTCCATTCCATTGAGAGGATTCGACCAGGAGTGTGCCTGGAAAGTTGTGGATGGAATGAAAGAAAGAGGTGTAAAATTCTTGGAACAGTGCATTCCAGTGAAAATTGAAAAATCTTCAGACCACGAAACAACAGGCGAATATACAGTTCATTATAAGGATCTTTCCACTCAACAAGTTTATACTGAAAATTACAAAACCATCATGTTTGCAGTTGGAAGGAGAGCTGTCACTAAGGAGTTGAATATTGATTTGGATATGGACGAAAGTGGAAAAATTATCGTCTCTGACAATGAACAAACATCAAAGAAGCATATCTATGCCATTGGAGATTGTATTAATGTAGGTTTATGGAATACTTGAATTATAATTAATTGGAAAAATAGAAAAAAACTGAACTCACACCTGTTGCAATTAGGGCTGGTAAATTATTAGCCAGTCGATTGACCAACAAGGGTACCGAATTAATGGATTACGACAATGTTCCAACGTCGATATTCACTCACCCTTATGAATATGGATGTTGTGGACTTTCTGAAGAGGAAGCTGTCCAAAGATATGGCGAAGATGATATTGAAGTGTACATTTCACTTTATTCTCCAATAGAACATCAATTATCTCACAGAGATACCAACAAGACTTTCATGAAAATCATTACTCTAAAATCAGCCAATGAAAAGGTTATTGGATTCCACTATGTTGGAGCTAATGCTGGCGAAATAACTCAAGGAATTGCTGTTGCCATCAAGTAAGTATTCTAGAAATTGGGTTGTGAAATTAAAACTAACACAATTTACACAGAGCTGGAGCAACAAAAGAACACTTTGATAATACAATTGGAATTCACCCTACAGCAGCTGAGGAAATGACCCTTCTCTCAATAACCAAGAGATCAGGAAACAGTGCTGAAAAAGATGGATGTTGAGGATAATCTCTATCACTGCTATTAATGTAGTGGTGATGGAGTATAAACTATTACACCATCTATAAGTGAAATATTCATTGAAATTGAAATGAGCGTGACGTTATCCCATGACAAAGTACCAAAGTACAGTCCAGACAACTGACTTTTTTATTTCACAATAATTTCAATAAATCATTTTCCTTATTTCACTTCTTAAAGATATCTTACATTGTAGCATTGATTGTATTTTGTAGAGCTTTTGAAACTAAATCATCACCCAAAACAACTTTCAGAAATTCCTCTCGAGAAATTGAGTTGTCGTGGTCAGTGTCGAGTTTTTGAAAGAATTCAGAAATGAATTGGTCGACTGAGAGACCACTTTTCTCAAATTCGGCTGGGAAACTTTTGAATAATTGCCAAATCATTCGTTCAACTTCGTCTTTGGTAATTTTACCTGTCTATATATGGAAAGTTTAGAATTTCTTGTTGGAAAATTAAAATGAAGATTGAAACTTACTCTATCTGTATCATAAATTTCAAAAGCGCTTTTAATATTTAAAAAAATATAAAAAAATAATATTATATTAAATATACAAATATGGAAAGAATTAAACTCACAATAAAACTTTTTCTTCTGGTGTTGCCCTCTGGCACATAATCATCACTGCAATATATTCCGCAATAGAAATGACCCCGTCATTATCAATATCGAATAAACTATTGATGTACATCAATTTCGAATAAACAATTTCCATCAATTCTAAACTTACTAGAATAGCGAATCTATCATTGGACCTGTTGGATTTCTCAAATTCAAAATGTGGGTTAAACTTTCTCTCGGAACTGATCCATACGGATATCTTCTACTCTAATAAAAATTAATGTTTCTAATAGTTTCTCACCGCACTTACAATAGTTTTGAATAGTTCAATAACTTGATCCTTTTCAATTCCATATGTTTCGGAAATGACAGATGCTTGCTTTTTCATACTAAACAAAACTATTCTTCATTAAAACTTACTGACGAAACCTTAGACCCCATTTACTGTAATTTTTTTATTACTTTCTTCTGTCATGACATGTCAACACTTCTACAATAGTCTATTTCTTATAGTTATTGCAACATGATCATCAAGATTGCCAAACAGGCGATCAAACATGTATAAAATCTATTAGAAACTCCTGAATCTGAAGTTATTGTTGACTTTCCAATAGCTCTATTCGAAGCTCCTGGTTTCAAACTTGATGAAGAAGTTGCCTTTGGAGAAACTGAACTACTACTAGGAGTTACCTTCTCATTGTCATACAACAAATAAATTGCTCCATCCTTATCGGTAACTGTCAATGAATTTTGACTAGCTGTCAATTGATTTCCAAAAACATCAAGAATCAATTTTGGAGTTTGAACCAACACAATCTTTGCCTTAATATCCTGAACTTGTGCAAAAACAATCACAAGAGTTTCATTCTCATTCACAAACCTCATGGCAGTCAACGGAGAAGGTGCAGTTCTAATAAATGAATCGAATATCTTTCCACTAACCATTTTGCTTAATTGCTTGACTGATTTAAAAGCTGGTTTTTCAGTGTAATTATTGAAGAGGAGGCCAAAGTTGTGTTCACGATTGGTTGGATCATTTCCATCATTTCTCAGATCGTAATATTGAAACATTTCGAAACCTACGGCCATGGATGCAAGTAATCTTTCAACTGCACGATTGGCTTGGATTCTCATGGCCACAGAGTTGTGTCCATTGGTGCTTCCAGTTGGATCGTAATCTGTAGAGGTTAAACCCATCTCAGTATCCCATACAGGTGGAATGGAACTTCTGGTTGATTGTAAATATTTACTGACATAGCTCTTGTAAAGTCTAGCTCCGTCAACCATCGATCCAACTCCTGATTTATATCCAACTCCATACGGATGCAATCCAATGGCATCTGCCTCCTGTCCAGCACCACCCAACAACTCATTAATTAAGAAATTATAATCAAATCCAGACAATCCACTAGTCGAAACTTTAGCATTCGAATCTCCCTCATGAACTGCCTTAATTGCAGCTGCAGCCAATGGAGCATACGTCGCTCCTGTAAACCCATTTC
Source organism: Naegleria gruberi (assembly GCF_000004985.1). Lineage (NCBI taxonomy): Eukaryota > Heterolobosea > Eutetramitea > Acrasida > Naegleriidae > Naegleria > Naegleria gruberi. The sequence continues at coordinate 85,725 of NW_003163317.1, read as the reverse complement.
CATTGGCCTCATTGTAAATTTCAAATTTCGTTCCAGTTCCTGCAAAATGTTTTGCAGCAGCTCTGGAATAATTTGCAAATGCCTCAATGGTCGTGGCATTGAAACCACCATTCGAATCCTTATATAAATCATTGTTATAGGTCAGAATAAAGAGAGCTGTCATATTTCTAGCTTTCAAATTGGTAACAATTGAATCAAAGCTTGTCCAGACGTATTTTCCACGACTGGATTCAACCCATGACCAAAACAAGTCAATTCTAATCATGGAAAAACCTGCATTTTTGGCTGCATCCAATTCTGCAGTATTTGCTGAATGGACACAGACTCCCATCTTGGACAACATGTCACCTGGCCATGGTACTGCCACTCTATTAGTTAAATTCAATTGAATTGGTTGAGTTTCATTCATGGCATAGAAATTGTCAAAATCTAGACAGCCGACAGTTGAGGAAATCTTTTCTACAAGACCCAAAACGATGGAAAATTGTTTGAATGGCATGTGAAATATTCCATCATTGGCTCCTCCCCAAAATTCAGTTGCATTTGTTGGTTGAAAGTAAACCTCTGACCAACCTTTCATCAAAGATTCGAATGGCATGTTTAGTCCAGTCATTTGGAAAGTTTGTCCAGTAGAATCCGTCAATCTAAAAGAAACTTTGACATTTTGTGCACATGCATATCGAATAGCAAAGGTAAGTTTTGTAAAACTGAGTGGAGTTGGAAAATTGTAAATTGCAGCAACATAGGCGCCAGCTGTCAAGTTATATGAAATTCTAGCAGAAGTACCAGAATTGAAACCATCAGAAATGAGGGACATGGAACCAGTTGCACCTGGAAATTCAGCTCCGTTTATGAAATAAAAAGGAGAAATTGATGTCTTGTTGGCAAAGGAGTGGACAAGAACTTTGTCCTGAGCGAAAGACAGTTTTCCTTCTCCAAACACAAACAAGACAACGAGTAGTAGTAATGTGATGATGGTTAGTGGCTTTTGGTTTGTGAACATTTTTTATGATAGATCTGTTAAATAA
>NW_003163317.1:17601-84647 GCF_000004985.1 Naegleria gruberi | reverse complement strand
AGACTTGACATGATAAATAAAACACTTGAAAAAAGGGAGAGAATGAAAGCAAATTTGATAAGGTGTTCTTTGAACAAAACCACATGTTCAGGAGCAATAACGTCCAAACTTGTGTAAGCAATCATTAATCAAGAACCAACACTCTTATGTAATATTGCAATATCCATATCCCAAATTAAAATCAAGAGTGAGCACTTGACATATTCGTGGAAAAAGGTTCGGAGCAACCTTCTGTCGTTGAGCTCAGAAAGGATTATAAGAAATTTATATTCAAATGCCACATCGGAGGAGATTGGCTTCTAACATGATTTTAAGCAACTTGGAAAAACAACTTTTTGTGTTTTAAAGTTCTTTATTTTGAAACATCACAAGAAATCAAACAACATCTTTTGATAATTAGCTGAAAATTGAGCCTTTTCAAATAACATCAAGTCTTTATTCAATATGATTGAAATTGTTGATTAATCATGATCGATTGTTTGATAGATTGATCAAAAAACAGATTGAATAGATGGATTTTAATGATCAACATGGATGAGATGGAAAAATGATTGGTGTTGAGGTGAAAAAATTTATGTCATGGTTTCTGGAAAACTACAATATCATCATGAATGGTGTCATTGTGCAATGGCATTTTTTTGTGAACTTTACTCTTTTTCTTCTTCCTTTAGTGCATGGTTTTCAGAGGATGAACTATTACTTTCATGTCTGTGATGATGGTCCATATTTACATAAGGTTGAGATGCTCGCCTTAACTTGTGAACTTCTAATACACTCTTATTCTCATCATCTGAATCTTGTTCGCTATATCTGTGTGTTTCTTGGTCATAAATCTTTTGCCTCTCTATTGATCTTCTAATATTCCCATTCAACACTGGCTTATTCATAATCTCAAGAGTGCCTGAAGATGAAGATGAGCACTCTGAGCTCACGCTAGCTCTTCTACTTGAATTTCTACTTTGAGAATTACTACTAAGGGATTGAGTTGTTGGTAATAGTGGAAGTTCAATATGTTGATTTGTTAAAACAGAAGATGAAGGCGGTGGAGTTGTAGATACTTCAGTTGTTTCCGTAGCTTCGTTTGTAGTATTGTTTGGTATGGTCACATTGCTTGTCACGTTACTGTTGCTGGTTTGTTTGGCAGGACTAAATGGATTTCTAATTTCAGAACCGACTGGAGAAATTGGTGATCCTGATCGAGGAAGAGAGAATCTTCTAAGATTGCCAGAGTTATTATTCTCTGTATTCTTTAAATCAAGCAATACTGGTTGCTGTACCTTAACAGACAAACTTCTAGATCTACTAAGAATTGAATCAAGTCCAGTTGTTGTTGTTGAATTATTTGAACCAGCTACTGGATCAACGTTTAGGGAGGGAGTACTGTTATTATTGTTGTTATTGGCATTAGCAACTAATTCCTTTTCCTCCTTTTCTGCAGCAGAAGTTAGAGAAGATAATGAGGAAACTTTAGTTATGGTGGCTAATACTGGATTCAAGGTTTGACTGGTCGGAGGTGGTGTGGAGGGTTTAATATTTTTAAAATCTTCTGTTCCTTCCATTTGTTGACCACTCTCGGAATGATGTTCAGAGAATTCATCACCAACAGGATGTCCCATAGCTCTTGCTCTAATTTTCAGGGTACTGTCTAGTGGCATAGCATCTGGAGAAGTGTTTTGATAGTATTCAGTGCTCAATAGATATGTGGTCATTTCTCCTTTTCCTTTTGCCACAACACTAGACTTTTCAAATTGATACTTTCCACATAATTTGCTGTGTAACTTTTCTGTGATTTGAATTCTTCCAGATTTACCTGTAGACTCCATTCTTGAAGCAGTCTATTTAGTAGTTAGCAAAATACAAGTGAAAACAATAACTTACATTTACAGCATCTCCCCACAAGTCATAAGCAAACTTCAAAGTACCACAAACACCGGCTACCAATGGTCCACAATGCATACCAATACGAACAGTAAAGTTTCTGTGAAAATCTGTGTTGTAATTGTAGACAACTCCAAACATATCCATAGCAAATTTAAGAGTTCTCTCTTCAGGATGGTCTCCTTCATCAGACCTGACCTTAAGACCTCCAGCACAAAAGTATTTCTCACTAATAGTCTTGATTTTTTCTATTTGATAAATTGGCACAAGAGAATCAAAACCATTAATAATAATATTCAAAGTTTGCACAAGCTCAGTTGCGGACATGTGTACAGAAACCTCAACAAATCCTACCAAGTCACTGAACAAACAAGTGACATCCTCGTGACTGTCAGCAATAAATGTTTCTCCATTTGAAAGTCGTTGTGCAATAGACTCTGGAAGAATGTTAAGAAGTAATGATTCACTCTTCTTCTTTTCTTCTGCCAACATGAGATCATGCTCTCTATCTGTTGTTAAATCTGTCATAAAACAAGATATAATATTTCTTCCCTCAATTACTGATACTGAAATTCTGAGTTGAACTGGGAAGGTTGTCTTATTCTTTCTTTGACCTTGTAATGTCAAGTTTTCACCATAAGTTTTAGATGAAATTGCCATATTGGAAAGCACACTATGAAGTGATGGCTGACTTTCATTAGTAAACATTTGAGCCAAAGACACACCAATCACTTCATCCAATCTGTACCCAAACATCTTTTGAGCAGATTCGTTGAAAATATCAATTGATCCATATGAAGAACAAACTGCTGTTCCAGCAACAGCTGCCTCAAGAATAGCTTTTTCATTACTCACTTGTTGTCCATTCTTGTCAGACTTTTTCTTTGAGTTTCCAAGGGTATAATACATGATATATGAACGAATATCACCATCACTATCGAGAATGTCCACTGGCAAATGGTTTAGCATGATTCTCAGTTGGTGATTTTCACTTCCAAAACTGCTAATTGCTCTATATAACAAAAATACTGTAATCAAAAGGAAAAAGGAAGCCAATGAGGTAGATACAGCTCCAATAACTTTTTGCTGATTGGAAAAGTTTGAAACATAAGAATTCATAATAATGGAAAAACTATTGAACAACTCTACACTCTGATCATAAACTGCCTGTAGCTCATCAAGTAATACATCTCTAGAAAATGTTTCCCTGAATGCATTTTGGTTTAACTTCAAAACTGAGCCGTCAAAGTCCTCTACAATTGAGTCAAGCCCAGTACATTCGCTTGCAACACTAGAATTACTCGACAAAGAGCAATTAGATGATTGTAATAACTCATCAATTATACCCGTCACTCCAGAGAGGGAACTGAAAGAGTCTTCTGCAGTACCATACCTTAAAGCAGTCCAACCCTGTTCAAAATCCATAATATGAGCATCAATTTCATGGAAGAATTGAGTCTTGTTTACACCTAGTGCTGATGCATCCTCTAATAATAATTCTTGTATCTTGAATAATATTCTTTGAGAAGTCATGAGAGCTTTTGAAGAGTATTCCAACTTTCTCATTACAAGAATTGAACTATTCATTTGAGTTAGACCCTCATATAAGATAAGAGCGGAGGCAATGGTAGTAATGGATAAAGCTATTGAAATCAAAATAATAATTCCTCTGACTGGTGTAATAAAGTAATTCTTTTGTGGAATGATGGTGTTGTCAGTTTTAAGTTCCAATTCATGGCTAATTTTTGAGGCTTCTTGTTTTGGAATATTTGAAAACAGTTTAAGGATGTGCTTTCTATGACCAACATGTGAGATCAGCATACCAAGATAAACAAGGATATAAATAAAATAGGCAGCAGTAAGAGTAGCAAAGACAATCACAAACACATTTGTATCGTATTGTAAATCCACAAGTTCACCAGAAATCATTGAAGAGTAAAAGAGTTCAAAAGCATTTGTAAATGACAATCTGTTAACGAACATCATGGAAAAGTAGAAATTCCTATAGGTTTCTGAATATGTTGTAAGGTTGAATAAGGAAATTTCATTGGTAAGAGATGAAAAAGCGTTTGCAATAGCAGAAATAGAGGCATTTTTGGTGAAGAATTCAATTCCTGTAACATTCTCAAGTTTGGTTATAGCCACCTATAAAGTTGGTGTAAATAATAAAAACATTAACACACTTACATTGTATGATTTGTCATTATTTGTGAAGTCTTCTTTCATTTTTGTTGAAAATAATGATCCCTCTGAGGAGTGAATAAAAGTTTCCAAAACTGATTTGAAAGAAGAGAGCCTTACTTGGTAATCATTGAAAAATCTTGTTGAATTTTGAATCAAGCTCTCATCATCCAGTAAATTAATTCGTCTCATGTCAGAAAGAAGAGCGTATGGAATAGGTCCTAATATACAAGCTTCCTTAATAACTTCTACAATACTTGTGTTCTTATTTGTGAATGCTAAATCCATAGCCAAAGTAATGATCATGTAAATAATTGAAACAACGCATAGTGAGACAAGGAAAATGAGAATGAAATTATTTTCTTCTCTCTTATTGATAGCAGTTCTGTATTGTTCCTTTAAACGCTCACCTGGATCCATTTCTCCCTGCTGACTAGCTGATTCTAGGATAGCATCATCATCATCCAGATTGGTAACAAGTTTTCCGTCCAAGTTTGCAAGATTTGTTTTTGGAGCTGTAATAGGCTTTTTAGATTTAGGTTTTGATTTGAGAACCTCTTCTTCTTCTAAAATGTTTGCCTCATTGTATAGTTCCTCGGCAAATAGGGGTTCAAATGCAAACTCTTCCAAATATGATGCATATGCTCGGAGGACAGTCTTGTTATTGTGATGATTGACCATTAAATTACCAAACGTTTGATAGCATTCTGTAGAAGTTTCTTCCATTTGTTTCGTAACAGAGTAGAGATCTTGACCTGAGGCAACATTCTTCCAAAATCTAACTTGCAAATGTTTCAACAAGTCAGCTTTTCTTTTGAATTCCCTCCAAAATGTGGTCCAATTCAAAATTGTTTCTTCCTGTAGAAGTAGCTCTCTCAATTTCTCTGAATCTAAGGAAAAGCTTGAATCGTGTCAAAAAGTCATTTCGTTGTTTTTCAGCCTTTTTCAATAGCATGAGAATAAAGGTTGTCGAATTGTCTTCTAATACATATTTCATAAATAAAGCTATGGCAAGCAGGGTCTCGGATGGAATGGCATCTTTGTAATTGACTACCATTCTGGAGAAGCTTTTTCCTAAAGTCTTTTCCTTCTCATTTGCCTTAGTGGAATGTCTAATGAATTGTGTAATGTAGTAATAGTCTTTGTCTATGAGGATGGCAATGTTTCTTGACTCCATCAGTCCTTCCAATAACTTTCTTCCTCTTGATTTTAAAACCCTAGTATATATTTCCACACCAATAAAACCAATAAAAAAGAAAATTATAAATCCTGCAACTGGGCCAAATGTTATTCCTAGCCCAACTTGCCACTCATCTTCCTTATTGATTAATGTGGCTACAAGCGACCCAGCCGCAACACCTATTCTACCTGTTGTTATCCCTGCATAAACTGAATTCATCGATCTGAACAAAAAAGGTGTCTGCCAAATAAGAACTCCTACTGAAATTAATGAAACAACTATAAAGTATACTGGTCTTAAATAATAAACCATAGATGGTGTCACTTGGGAAACAATAAGGAAGATTTGATTTGTGGAGACAATCACAGCGAGAAAGAGGCTATTTTCCATTGCAAACATGCTCTTACTTGATATACTAGTATCACAGAATATAAATACAGCAAACGTTGTGAAAAATATCTGTACAACCATGGCTATTATTGATAAGGCAGCCATTGCTCCATTGGTAGCTCCCCAACACTCAATGGTTGGAAATCTTTTCAAGGTAAATGTAACCTTTCCAGAAATTGTTTCAGTTTGAGAATAATCGCAATCCCAAAATGAGGAACTCATTCCATACGTTGAAGGTAAACTTATAATAATCATTAGGGCAAATGTTATCCTAGCTGTTGTTTTGATTTTTGACCAATATTTACTTCCATTAATGAACGACCTATATGTCAGATAAATAGTGAATAGAGCTATTATTTCCAATATGTACACAGCAATAGCCAATCCAATGAAAGCATCATAGGGCAGAAATTGGAATCCAAAAGTTCGGGGAATAGCCACAGCATGGTATAAATAACGACCATACTCGCCCCAATTAAAATCTATTGATACTCCCAGACTAAGAGTTTGCCAAATAACTATCCAGTTAAGTAAAAAGTAAATAAACCTAGGAATTGGTTTTTCTAGTTTTAAAGCATTAATAAAGAGAAATACTGTAGATTCGATTCGTTGTATAGCACCTTCTCTCATTCTTTCACTTCCTACAGAAACCTTAGATATGGTGCTTTTAGGTCTATTTAATTGTTTACTACCCCTCCGAGAGATGAGGTCATTCTCTACTGATTTTAATTTAATATTACTATTATTTGCTTCTTGTCCAGAACGATTACCACCAAGTGAGGAACGACTTGGTATTCTATGTGCCATGTTCGATGTAGTCGATCGTTGTCGTTCAAGTCTTTTTGGAGGATTATTATTAGGTGATTGAGGTTGTTGGTAAGGGTTACCTACAACACTCCTTTCTTGCATTTGAATAAGCCCCGCCCTAAATACAAAAGCAAAGCTGATCTATAAATTAGTATGCTATTGATAAGAGTTGATGCCGTCGTTGTCAATAACAACTTGAGAGAAAGAGAGATGACGGTGTCAGACGGTGGTATTTTTTTCCTTTTGTTGATGATAGTTGTATCGAAAATAAACGTATGTTTTCAAGGCGGGAAATTTGTTCCAGCCGAACTTCACAGTAGAGATTCCAGAAAAGATTCAGAGTGTGGTTATTGCGCCCAAAGTTGCGAATGTGTGTTGACGTGATTAATTGCATATGTTTCATATGCTAATCTGGGATGCTAGTTGTCTTGGCCTAATTCAAATTTTGAACCTGAGCTATTGAAATGGTCAGTCGTTAAAAATTCCCCAACAATTCGAATTCAACCCATCCTGTTAGTGTGGTAGATTGTTCAAGTTCGCATGGTAAAGTTCCAATATTGCATCTGATAAAAAAATTTGAATCATCACGATGTTTTATTGAATGTTATAAGTTGCAGGATAGAGGGAAGTAACAACAGGAGTACAATCTTGGTCTTGCTTGGAAGAAACAGAAGATGGGAAGACATAGACAGCTTGTTGTTGAACAGTACGTCCAGAGTTTGTAACATCTGACATTTCTGTAGCAGGATCATGATTTGGCACAAGACCGTATTGACCGTATCTACTAGAATTGTAAGCATGATGAGATGGAGTAACTCCAAAGTTACGTGTTTGTTGAACTGGTGTTTGCTTTGGTTGTGGGGTATTAATTTGACCAATAGAAGTCAACAAGTTACAACTACTCCAATCCATAGCAAAGGTGATATTGTAAATGACAATCAACAAGGTACAGGTCCATTCAACAATATTGCTAGTTGTTGTTTTCAAATGAATATCTTCAATAACAGTTTGTTGTTGAGATGTTGTTGGAATATGAGAATTGAGATTCAACTTTGAGAGACTAACTTGTTGTTGAACATTTCCAAAACCAGTGGTGGAAGCACCTTGTCCAGAAGTAGCAGCAACACTGCTCAATATATTGACCATCAACATGGCAATACTGAGACCAGTAATACCAATCTTCAAGTACAATGATTTCTTGGTCATGAAGGTAAGACTTTGAGCATCAGCAGAGATTTCGGCAAGACTTTCGTCAGCACTTGATTCCTCTCTGACATGATTCAATTGTTGATATAATTTGTATGACTTGTAGGTGGTAATACCTTGAGCAACGAGACAGAAAATGAAAAAGCTTGAAGCAGCAATAACGTGCATGGTCCAAGGCATATCACTATTAGAAGTAATACACATGGAAGAAATAGTAATAGCAACAGAAGCACCAATACCCAAGTACCAAATAATGTTGAGAAGATGATTAGAAGGTGGATTCATCATGAGAATTGTGTTCAATACACTGTGGCTATGTTCATTATGTTCCTTGATGAGCTTGACTCTTTTTTGGAGAGTATCGATTTGTTGTTGTACATTTCTCAACCAAGTATAGAGCAAATTCCAGTTCCATGCCATGACCACAGCCATAGCAAGCATACCAACACGAAAGACATATCTTTCTGGAGTAAATCTTGCTGTGTGAGTAATATCAGTGTATGGGAATGGTTTGGTATGTCCTTGAGAAGTTGACAAGGTATATGTTGTAGCAATGGTAGAAATTGTGCCAATAACAATAGTGAGAGGGAAGTATTGAGCAGGAATGGAGCTCAAAATGGCTTCCTTTGGAGCAGTTGATGGATTCATTAAGTTGTTAGTTTTTCCAATATTACAATTATTATTATTAATGATGATGATGGTGATGCCGAGCAAGATATTTCAAGTTACAACACAAACAACGTAAAATGCAGGGAGTGATCAGCGAAAAAAAACTCGGCGGGAAGAGTGTTGAGTGTTGTTCTTTTTTCTGATGTTTTTTTAAAAGGTGATTTGAGCCTTCAAATAATGCAGTAATCAAAGGATGAATCCACTCCGCAAGAGTACAAACTTGAAAATTGTTGTTGGTTTTCTTGAGAAGCTTTGTGTTATGTGATATCGAAATAACAGTTAATTAATTAGTCGTTATGGAGGTGAATGATAGTAGTGGTGTTATTATTATTGTAATACATGGTGCAGACTATTATCTGATTTAATGATTCTTAATGAAGGTTACTTTGTCATATCTTGAAATGACCTTTGGGGAGATGATGTTTGATTTTGATTATTATATTATTTTAGAAAAGGATTAGAATATTAGTCAAATAGTTTTGTTTACAATGTAGTTTTACAATGAGCTTATTTACAAATATTGGGCAGGGAAAATGCTTCTATTTAGGTTCACTTTGTTATTTAGTGAAAAAACTTTGAAAATGCTTAAATGAAGATTCTAATTTATTACCATAAGCAACTTTTGTTGAAGACAAGGAACTAAACTAGCTTGGATTTGTTCAATAACTCTTGTTGAGTTTCCAATACATTCAAATAATTGGAATATTCATCAGTCAAGGAGAATCTAGAAAAGGTATCACTCAAATTGAAAGTAATTTGATCAGACAATACAGAAAATACTTGTTGTAATTCGGTTGCCAATTCTTCTGGAATTGGTTTTTGATTTTTCAACTCAGGTTCTTGCTGCTTGACAATTTCGAATAGGGAATTTTTCACTTTAGAGAAATTTCGTTTACAATCGGATGGAATATTAACTTCCTTAATGGAATCTGTTTGAATGTAAGTTGACCAAACGTTATCCATGAACACATAAAGTTCATCCATATTGTCAGATGTCTTAATTAATTGTTGGTTGTGTTTCATTTCCAAGAATAAATGCAAATTCTCTAAGGAATATTCTTTTTCACTAAATTGCTCCAATAATCTCAATCCTTCCACATTATTCAAGATTTGGCTTAATTCATCCATCTCAGAAGAATCTCTATTTTTGGATAATGATTGTTTCTTCTTTTGTTGAATAAACTGAACTAATCTGACTAACAATGCATAACCTCCAAAGACCAACAAGTAAGTGAACAAGTACAAGACTTCGAATACCAAAGAAATGGAATCATTAACTCTTGACATTTTTTCTCCTTTCTTATAACTCAATCCTGAAATTCCAATAATTTGTGAAATGTTCAAAAATACGAAACACAACACGAAAAGACTCATTTCACCTCTAAAATAGAGAGGATTGTCAATCTTAATAAACCAATTATACGCTTTCCATAAACTAATCTTGGCTATTTTCTTGGTGGCCTCCTTATCAAACTTTTGCAATGAATTACTGGACTGACTTGCGTTTTCTTGATTACCATTATTGACAATTGACTTTTCCTTTCTCTCATTCATAAGAGTCATGAAAACATCTAATCCAATCAAACCACAAATCATGAATCCTAAACAAAGAAGAATCACAGTGAATGAAATTGAAACAATGTAAGAATAGGCAACTCCTGTAATTGCTGAAGTTCTCACAAGGATAACCCAGAGAGTCCAGTATAATAGGTTCAAAATTACAAAAGTAGTGATGATTGTGATCATGGCTTTGGTTGACAAGAGCTGTCTAATTAGGGACAAGTTTCGTTCACTTTCTTTTTGACCAGAATTGAGGGAAAACTTGATGGAAAGCTTGTGATAGAAATATTTCAGAATGTGATATCTGGAAATTTGATACAAATAAGCAAACATTGCTGTCAAAGTCAAAGTGTTTACAATAATGGCGATAATATTCGAAACAATATTGGCTGCCAAATCTGAACTTTCCACTTGTATAGCTGTGGATTCAGACCATCCATTCTGTTCTGACAATAAAATGCTTCTCTGTGTTATAAGCAACAAGATACATTCCACTATTAAGGCAATCATTCCTATAAATGGTGTGACGAAACGACTTGCTAATGGTTGAGATTTTCTCATGATAATCAAACCAACTAGTAATGTACTAGAAAGCATTAGGAAGAGAACTCCAAAGGAAATTTGAGCAATGTACAAATTCGATAACTCTTTCAATACTACTTGGTCAACCAGAGTTTCATTGAATGATTGTTCAACAAAGGCAGCGAATAGAGTAGTGTGAGTGCATTTACAGGTCACTTCGCCAGTAGCTTGATTGAATACATGCAAGGAACATCCTTGATTATCCCATTTTTCTGTTGTTTCATTCCAAAATTGACACTTGACAAGGGATTGATTCAAAGAAGTCAAATTTTGAACAGAAAATGAAATGTAGATAGGTTGAACTAATTCTGATAGAGGAAGAGCCTCTCCTCCCATATAAAGAGTGAAATCTTTGGAGTTGGTTATTTGAGTTTGGCTTGAATTATATAGTTTCGAATTGTAAGAAATTAAGGAAAGACCAATTTCCTTATTGTAACCGTTATACTTGTTAAGAATGTAATCTGAATCTAGAAAAATGTCAGAGAATTGTAGTGCCTTGATACTGGAATTGCTCTTGACAAATGACGAAACTGTAATGTTAATTAATTCAGTTGAATATTTCGAATAGTCAATTGAGTTGGAAACTATCTTGGTTGACTGTTGATACAATAAAACGGATGATAATTGAGTACAAAGGCTTGAGATATTGGAAAATCCAAAGAAAAGCAAGTTACTAGCACTTGATAAAGTATTCTTCAAATCAGAATTTGTCAATCTATTAGAAACATATCCATTAGTTTCCTTTTCCTTCTTATAAACTTGATTTAAAGAAGATAAGTAAGAATCAATCTTATCATTAATGATAGAACCAACTTGGTAAGAAGAAGCAACACTTTGGCTTGTCAATTGTCGAAGAGTTGTTAAAGTATTTGATGGATTATTAATGTCAATACTCAACTTGCTGACAGACTCGATAATAACAGAGCTGTATTCTTTCAGATCTCTAAACTTCCATGAAGAGTCATAAGGAATAATGCGTGCAATATCATCAATTTGATTTTTCAATTCTTCAACTGTGTTTACCAAATTTGGACTAATTGAAACAGTACCAATAAGAGAAGAATATTCATTCTTTAAAGCATCCTTACAGATAACATAAATATCCAAATTTTCACTTTGTCCATTACTATTATTTGCGTTCAAATATGGAAGGAACAATAAATCCATCCCATTTATGGAAAAATCAGAGATTCTTACTAATTCTTGATTGTAAAAGAAACCAAAGGCAAATTGAAAAGGTTCAAGATATTTCTTACTTTCTTCCGAGACTGTCCAAAGATTCTTATCTTCCTCTATTGAAAATAAGGAACCAAGTGCGATTCCAGAACTTGGTTGAATCTTACCTAAACCTTTAGTTCTCAACAGAGGTGAAATAATCAAGATATCTTGAGAAATTGAAACATTTTCACCACCAGATACAATTTCAAATGTCAAAGTTACATTTCTACTTAAAATTCTAGTAAAACCAATTGAAATAACAGGTGAGAAAGTCAACTGGAAAGTTGAAGACGAAAGATATTTCGTATTTCCAAATGCGGTATTCGAATGTTGGATAATTAACGGTGAACCATTGTCTCTATCCTTCAAATACCAACTATATGATAAAGAAAGTGAACATGTCACTCCACAATCCTTTCTCGAGTTGACTAGATCACTAAATGTTCTCAATTCCATTCCAATAACTTTCAAATCAAAAGTTGTGGAAATTCCTTGGACAATTGCAGTTGGAATGCCATTAGTTTGTAATTTTCTTGGAGTGATGCGAAATTGACATTCGTATCCTTCATAATTTGATGGACATTCACAAAAATCAGGTTTCGTACAATTTCCAATAGCTGAGCAAACTAAACTAGAACTTTTTGCAATACCGAAACATATAGGAACATCACATTTTGATCCAGTATAATTTGAATTACAATTGCATTGATCTAAATTTTGACATTCTCCATTGCCAGAGCACGCCATTGAACTGTTTCCCAAAATTCCAAAACAAGTTGGAATTTCACATTGATTTCCTGAAAATCCTGGTTGACAATTACAATTATCTTTTCCATTACAATTTCCATTTCCAGAACAGACATTCGAATAATTTGCTGGAATTCCATAACAAGGAGCAACTTCACATTGTTTACCTAAATATCCAAATGTGCAATTACAGAAATCTTTGAAAGTGCAATTTCCATTTCCAGAACAAACATTCGAATAGTTTGATGGGATACCGAAACATGAAGTTATTTCACAACGATATCCAGAATAATCACTCTTACAATTGCACTTATCTTTTCCAATACATTCTCCATTACCAGAGCAAACACTCGTGTCATTTGACATGATTGAAAAACATTTTGGCATTTGACAGTTATCTCCATAAAAACCCTCCTTGCAAGAACAGCTATCTACACCAACACACGTTCCATTTCCAGAACAAGTTGCTGTGTTATTATAAGAAATGCCTCCACATGTATGTTCAGCACAATCTTGGCCGACGAAACCTTTCGAACAATTACAAAAATCCATTCCTTGACAAATACCTCTTCCACTACTGCAAGCACTTGTTTGATTGGATAAAATTCCAAAGCAAGTTGCAATTTGACAATTCTTTCCAAGCAAACCATTCTTACAATTACAAAAATTGTAATCTTGACAAGTTCCATTTCCAGAACAAACCAAATTTGAATTACTTTGAATTCCATTACAACTTGTCAATTCACAATTATCACCAAAATACTTTGATTGGCATGAGCATTGATTGGTTTGATTACAAATACCACGTGATGAACAAACAGAAGAGTTGGTGCTGTCAACTCCTGAACAGACACTTGACACACAACGTGACTTTTGTGCATTCAAGTAATGTCCAGCTGTTTCACAATATGGAATCAATCCACGAATTCGTTGATTGGAAATTTCTGCAAAGTAAATTATACCTGTCAAGTTGTCAAATGTTATTCCAGTAGGAAGAGTTACACTACTAGAAGTGGCATTGACATTCTCCTTATTATCATTACCAGAACTTCCTGAATATCCAGCAATTACCGAAGATTGACCGTCTTTAATTCTCCAAATTAGGCTACCAACATAATCTGTAAAGAAAATGACATTATCTTCAGTGACATATACTGAATACGCATTAATATCTGAAGCAAGAATTGAAATTTGATTATTTTGATCGATTGCTTTCAATGTACGAGCTCCATTTTCGGTAAAGTAAATAGTATTGTTTCGAATAAAAATTCCATTCGGTCCATTAAGACTGCCAACACTAACCAATGCAAAGGAACTATCCTTCCAGTGTCGAATCAAGTTATTATTCTTATCGACTGCATACAATTCACTTTCTGATAAAACAAAAAGATTCGTATTAGGATAAAATGTTAAAACATCAAATACTTGAATTGGAGAATCATTTAAATACATCTTGGAAACTTTCTGAGATCCACTATTAGAAACATAGAGCCAATCATCCACAATATGTATTCCTGTTGGAGCATCCAAAGTGGATATTGGGTTTACGATGGTATAACTTCCATTATTCGAAACTGCATAGATGTTATTAGTGGAACCTGTTACATACATCTTGTGGTTATAGAATTGAATGGCATTTGGATTGGTGTTGGCTGGTAGAGTTGAATAGGTCTTGACTATGTATTTAACATTGGATTCGGCTCCACTGACATGCATCTGCTGGTGCACGAAACCTGCAAGTGTGAGTGTTATCAATAAGAAGAAACGAAACATTCAAGTTGCTATTAAGATTGGTTTGTGTTGTTTTTTTTGATAACAAGTTATTCTAAAGCAATTTAACAAGTGTTTATTTTGCATTCTCTCGGGATTCGAATAGTTACATAGTCACATGTCTATCTCACGGATATGGCTGTCCAATCAAGAGAGTTGCTCATGGTCATGAGAATTTTGCCGAAGTCCGAAGTTTGTGATAGAAACAAACCTCACGATAAACTTTTTCAACCTTTTCAGGATTTTTATTCGACAGAAATCTTCATGTCAATTAGCATGGAATGAATATCCAATACCTGTATTATCTTGACAACTTTATCACTAATGGTTTTGGACAATCTAAAACTCTCAAATCGTTCCAAGACTGAAAAGGTTTCAACCAATTCTTGTTTGCAAAACTTGTTGTGAAGTATAAAAAAGTGGACAATCTTCTCCAAACTTCCAAACTGTAAAATACTTCTAGCCAATTTGGTTTTAACAAGTTCTTTATCTTATTGAATATTGTTGTTTTAATTTGGTTCAACCAAATGAATCTCAACCAAAAGAAAAAAGACATTTCTGTTACACTCCATTTCTCACACAGATTATTCTAATATTATTAGTTTTTCCTTTTTAAGAGACCTCCAAATGAATCAGTCCATTTCCTTCTCATTCCCAAGAAATGAGCAATTTTCCTCTAGAAGTGAGCAATCATTCGAATATTCATGTATTTCAATTTGGAATATCACTCAAGTTAGACGAGAAAATAATTGTAAAGTTGTTGTTAACCAAGAAACAATTATTTGTCAATGTCCATATCAAAACCAACTCAAATTGGTGTTTTGAGAACTGCCATTTCGAGAAGTGTTTCAGTTGAACAAGTAGCTCAACCTTCAGATTCAAGTAATTATGCTGTTGAAATGGAGACTGTTAAAACCTCAACAGTTTAGAACTGATTAGGAACAATGACACAATAGATTAGTAATAGATTAGTAATAGGAAAGTTATTCTTATTAAATAAATGAACCCAATCAATACATGTGAAATCTTTCACACTTGCGTGCATTGATAGCAAAGTTCAAAAAAATGGCTTTCAAAAGAAGGGACAAGAAGCAAAAGAAGAAGCACCACCTCACACACAAGAAGCAACGTAAGACTTGGTCGGATCGTTTGGTGACCAATTTGATAAGAAATCAATTTAAATCACGAATTTGGAAAAGAGTGAGAGAATTTATTGATGGATTCCTCCCTGATAGTATTCCTTTCATTCATTCTCCTGCACAACAAGGCTCAAATTCTGCTTCTCCATCATCACCATCATCATCAACATCATCATCGAATGGTTCTTCCAATCAAGTAGTAGTAATTAATGTTCAAGAGCAGCAAGATAACAAATTGGATAATGCTGAAAACAACAAAATATTCGGAGGAAAATCCAAATTATTAATTAATGGAATGACCTTGTGGTATGATCTTGTTAGTTTCATCCTATCGAGAGAGAGATTAACACTTGATTTGGAGGGATTTTATTCAGGTGGAGTGAAGGATTATTTGGCTAAAGTTTATAGAGAGAATGGCTTGTTGGCATGTATTAGTAATAGACAAGTAATGGGACCGATTGCCAAATTCTTGCTTTCTACACTCTATACTGTGAGTATTCAAATGCCAATAATGGATACTTTGTGTGAAAATTATGAAGCATCACCAATGGTTAGTCAATTGATTAGAAGAATTGATGATATTCTCTTAATGGCTATGAATTATCCAATTGACACTTCATGTTTAATGAAATTCAAGAGAGGAGAAGCAAAAGTAGAATCAGCAACAAGTAATTCTCTTGTTCAATCTTTGAAATTTATTAAGGAACAAAATGGTGTTGTGAATGGATGGTTTAGAGGTTTTGGATGGTCTATTCTTGAGAATATCTTGTACGAAACATCAGATTCCTTATTAAGAAGTGGAATGAGTTTACTTTTTAGTAAATTATTTGGATTGGATTCATGTGGAAGTAGTACAGTTGGACAGATTGCACTCTCTGGAGAACAATTAGCTCTCTTCAACAAATTCCAATCGACTAGTATTGATTTGATTCAGGATGCCTTGTTGTCTCCACTCAGATTTTCCATCCTGAGATATAGAACTGACTTGGTCAATCAATACACAAGTCCAATCGATTGTTTCAAACAAGTCCATGCAAAAGAAGGATTCAGAACATTCTACAAGGGAACATTTATTGGAACCTTCTTGGTCAATCACAACAAGAACCAATAAATTCTTCTATTATCACCACTGCAAAATGTTTTTCTATTTTGTAGACCGTTGTTGAAAAAGAGGGATTTTCATCATTGTCACTAGCTACCACGCGAAAGAACTCTCTAACAGTAGTAAATTGGAAGATGTGCATGTAGAAAATTGAAAGCTTCTTCAACACAATTTGTAGCAACTTTCTCATGAAGAAATCAGGAGTCACCTTTCATAATTCCAATGCCAAGTTAATTCCCTACCGAGGATTCCCATCCATTTATCATGCAGAGACATTCTTCATGTTGGTTTCTGATCGATTGGGATTCCATTTGTTGTGGGTAGGTTTTGATTTCACACACGCAAGTATGTATATTGAATTGGTTGGGTTATACCAATTACAGAGTTTCAGATGATTTTGTGTTTAATGAATTGATTTGTGGATGTGTCATTCCAAATACCAGCATTGCACAATCTATTTTGAAAAAACTCAATGCCTATGGATACAAACATCATAAATATATTAAGAAAAAGTAGTTCTTCATAAGAATATATTTATTTACATTTGATTTGGTGGCTGTGCTTAATTTTGATTGGTTGGCTTGTTTTCTTCAGGATTATTCATATTCACTGGATTATTACTAACAACTGGATGGGAAGGTTGTTGTAATATTTGAAGATGTTGAGGTTGACCATTTTGAGGATAATATTGTTGAGGTTGTTGTTTTGCTGAGTAGTATATTGAGTTGGATAAGTTTGATTATTGAAAGCTTGTTGGTGGTTTGGATTGTAACTGTTTCTATTATCCCAACCATTGTGTCTATCACGAGAACCACAGAATGGACCGAAATGATTCTGATGAGATTGATTGCAATTATTGTTTCTTCCCCAAGCATAGCCAACGAAACCACCCACGAGCATACCAAAGAAGAATCTTGGGAATATTCTTGGTCTCATTCTGTAGCTGTAGTCATAGTAAAATCTTGGACCCTTCATTTTGTTTATATTGTTATTTTGTTATTTTGTTATCTTGTTGTTGCTTTGTTTTTTCAAGAATTTCATTTGATAACAGAGCTATTTAAAAATAACAAAATATGCGCCGTGGAGGACATTTATTCAACAACAATTTGATTGAGTGATTGAGGCTATGGACTTTTTGGTGTTTTTTATTATTCCATCGATGCGCTTAATTTTGATAGAGTGGCAATTTGAAAGTACTATTTGACTGATTTTAGAAAGGGTGTTTGTAGAATGATAAGATCTTACGTTCTTTAATTGCACTAACTCTGCGCATTATTATCGTTAGAATTTGGTTTGCAAAGTTGTTAATTTTATTCTAAAGGTTTAACTTTGGATCGTTGGGCCATTATTAGGAAGTAAGCATCACCTGTAAATAACGTTACCTATCAGTCGTTTATTTATAATAAATACCTGTTCCAAGTCTTGAGGGAATCCAAGCTCTCTCATCCTTTCCCTACATTCCTCTAGAGGAATTTTGTTGAGGCAAACAATACTTCGGCATCCATTTTCATGAACCCCAAACAACAAATTGACGAATAGGATCACTTTCTCCAAGTTCGAGCATACGTAATCATATTGTAAGCTGGCAATCTTTCTCCTAACGGCTTCATTGCTGAATAATTCGTAAATAAGACAGTGATTAAATGTTTTTGGTGAGCTAAGGCAAGAATAGTTTTAGCAAATGAACTACGTGAATTATACGAGATATAAATTTTACAAATAATATATTAACAATTTATTTAGATTTCAGCTTCATATTCTGGATTCTTCTTTACAATAATTACATTATCAAGTGTTGAACTGAGTGGAATGAACTCTTCAGAGGCCAATTCAGCTCTTTCTTCGAACTGCAGGATGACTGGAGCCTTATGTGTTTGGAAACCTGTGATTGATCTTGGTTTACCAGCTTGGGCAACAACATCAACTGATTGACCAACACGAACGTTAGCTTGAACTGGTTCAAGGTTTTCATCAACCAAAACAAGCATTCTTGGATACATGGCAGAAGCAGCAGTATACAACAAGTAGTGATAGTTAGACAAGATGGTATTCTTAAAGTCGAGACCAGTAAAGAGGAGAGTCATCAAACCACACAATTGGGATTGAGAAAGGATGGAACGATCAGAGTAGAATGGATTCATTGTTATCAAACCCTTACCAGTGGACAATAAACCTTGAGAAACACGAACAATGAAAAGGTGGTTTGGTTCCTTTTGATAATATGTTGACAATTGTCTGAGCAATTGGCCAATTCTAGCATTGTTAGTACCGGCACCAATAACACCCAAAGCAAAGATGGCATTTTGAGAAAGTTCTGCATCATTATCGTGAGACAATTTGCTCAAAGTATCCATAACTGCCATGTCTGGATTAGAAACATTCAATAAACTCATAGCAAGTGGAACAGCTCTCTTAACTCCCATTTCAGAATATTGGAGCAAGTGACCGAATGATCTATTAGCCATTTCACAACCCAAATCTTCTCCCATACAAATTAAAGAAATACCCAAAGCAGCAACACCATGATAAGTATTGGTCAAAACATCTTCTTCCTCTTCCTTCTTTTCAGTAGTAGCAGCAGAAGCACTAGCTTGAGCACCTTGACTTGGTTGAGCTTCTTCCTTCTTTGGCTTTTCAGGATGTTCACCACAAATCTTCAACAATTGTTGAATCTTCAAAACGTTACCAGTACCACAATAAGCGCAAACTTCAACAGTCAAAGTAACAAACTTGGCCAACTTGGCATTAACAGTAGTCATGATGGATTCACAAACAGAATCAACAGCTTCTTGTTTACCCAAGAAGAGCATACCTAAGCCCAAAGCAACAAACTTAGCTAATGGATGAGCAAGATCCTTTTCACTTCTTTCAAGATAAACTTGAATGAGTGATTCTGTAATATCTTCATTCATTGTACCTACAAAGATCATACCCAAAGACAAAGCAGCAAATGATACAATTTCCATTGGTTGATCAGGATCAACAATGATTGGAATTAACAATTGGAAGATTTGTTCATTAGCACTACCAGCACCAGCAATACCGAGACCGAGAATTGAAGCAATTCTGACTTCTCTAGGAAGACCAGATTCAACATGTTCAGGTAAGATAGCCAAAGCAGGATCAGCTTCAGTTCTAATACCAGCACTGAAATTGGCAATGGCGAGTAAAGCACCAGCCTTAATGTTATTATCACTACTATACAAATACTTGTCAATTTCCATCAAACCTTCTTCATAGTTCCACAAATAAATCAAACCCAATGAAGCAACAGCACTGAGCATACCAGCATCCTTATTCTTATAAATCCAAGAATCTTCAGATTTAATCAACTTGTCTGTACCAAAACCAGCATTGACAAAACCATTAACAAATGATGAAGCAAGGTTTTGACGAGCAGAGTCAACATTTTGAGTCAAAGTTGATCTTGTTTCAGAGAGATGTGATTTGTAGACATCTTCTGGAGTCTTTGGTTCAAGAGAATCCAATTGTTTAGCCAAATACAAAAAGTATTGACTCAACTTGCAGTTACCCATAATTTCTTCCAATTCAGCACCTTCATCTTCAAGTTGATCAGCAACTGAGAATTTATAATTACCTCTTCCGAGCATGAGAGCAAGTTGTTTCCTTAAGAGGCTATCATCACAGCTGAAGAATGTATCCTTAATAAGACCAATATCATTTAATTGCATAGCAATTCGGAGTGATTCTGGAAGTTTGTTAAGCTTTCTATAAATATCGTACACAATCTTTAAAGTTTGAGTATTCTCAGGTTCAATAAAGTATTTAGAAACACCACCCAAGTATAAACAAACACGAGTATAATTTGTTTCATCACAATAATCGACAATCTTTGATAACTTTTCAGTTTCGATAAGTAAATCACAAGCTTCAGGTTCAGAAGCACTCTTCATAAAGTATGGAACAATCTTGTTAACAAGTGTAAGAATATCCATAATTTCCTCAGGTTTAAAGTCAGTATCAATGACCATATCATCACCAGTTTCTTGTATTATTCTTTCTTGCATTTGGATCTTTTCTTGGAGTCTTGTTTGATATTCTTCTCCGATTTCTCCAGCAAGAGATCTAACATATTCGTGTCCCCACTTATCAAATTCATCATCATCAGCTTCCAACATGTATTTCAAACAATCCCTTTCACCTTCAATGGACAAGGACATACCCAATACTGAGAGAATATTTGCAAAGAGGATCTTATTATCTCTAGCAGTATTCTTTTCGTAAGCTTCCTTGAGTGGTTCGTAATGTATTCTTAAGAATTTAAGAGGCTTTGGGATTGTAGTAACAGCTGTTGTGAGTGATTTCTTTAATTCTTCCTTGAGAGATTCCAAGGCAGTACGTTGTTGTTGTGGTGAATTACAAATATTATTGACCATTTCTTCAAGATCGTCCTTTAATCTTTGATCTTCCTCTGACAATTCTGGAGCAGCAAGAGCAATAGCCTTCTTACCAGGAGTGGTACTATTACTGCCATCCTTCGATGATGAAGCAGAGTTATTCTTATTGTCGGAAGAAGTCATTTTTTTAATATTATTGCTGGAGTGTTGTTTTGATGTTTTTGTTCACTTCTCCTTTGGTTGTATTTTTTTAAATCTATTTTTAAAACATTATTCCAACATTGCTGTAAGCTTGAATAATTGTTGCATTGATGATAAATAGAATATTATTGGATATCAGATGATCATCGTTATTATTATCAATTTTTGGATCTTTGGTTTTATTATGTTTAAAATCAAGTTGATATTGTTAAGATTATTGTAAGCCATGATGTTAAAGGTTACAAATTAGATTTATTTACAACTTGTATTGACAAACAACAGCTGTTACTGTGTAAACCATTGGAACATCATTCCACCAAGGAGAGTTGGCAGTTGTTGATTGAGCCCAAACATAATAATCACTGTAACTGGTTGGACTGTTATTGTTTGGCTCACCAGATTTCCAATCAGTGTAGGAAGCAACTGACTTATCATCAACCCATCTCCAAGATCCACTGTCCTTATTCAAGCCAATGAAGAATGTGTATCCACCTGAAATATTGGCAACTTCTGTTTTTTCTGTGGCTGTCTTGATGGTTACAGGAATGGCCTTAGAGTTCCACAATTTACAGACCTTAGCAACATCAGCATATTGCATTGGAGAAGTGAATACTGCACGAATCATACATCTTGTGGAAGAACAGTATGTAGCTCTCAATGTTGTTGATTCAGAAGTTGGTGGAATGAACGAATAGGTGGCAGATGTGGCGGGTCCTGTAATTGTTGAAACTGCATATGAAGATGAGCCAGTAATTGCATAAGAGATACTTGCAGCTGGAACATTTCCATAGACAGAGACAGAGAAGGTCTTGGTTGACCCGAGAGAAACAATTTTTCCATTTGGCAAGGATTCCCAAGTGAAACCAGAGAGTGAGGAAACAACATCAGTACCAACATAAACAGGGAATGACGGATTGTAGGTATTATAATATGTAGAATTGATATTGTTGGCCAATGTGAAACGAGTAATAGCACCACTTGCACTGCTTGATGGAGCTTTCAATGTGTAGGTAAAGGTTGTGATTTCAAAAGTGGAATCAAAAGCAGTTCTTGAAGTTACAACTCTTGATGTGAATGAAATGGTATAATCAAAATCTGAAATTGGTCTCTTAGTGTAAGAAGATGAGGTAGTTACAGTATTACAAGCTTCATCGATAATTGATTGATAAATACTGGTCAAATCACTCCAGTCAACTACGAAGAACTTTAAAGGATCGTAATTCATCTTTTGAATTTGACTCATACCGAATGAAGATGTTACACCATCACCTATACCAATAGTTAATTGACGATAACCCTTCCAAGAATTGATTTCAGCTGATCTAATTGTTGCTTCAGCACATGGTTGAGCCTTAGAACTAGAATTAGTCCAGTCACAATCTAAACACGATTTTCCAGGGAACCTGTTTGAGACGGTATCAGTTACTCCCAAAAGAGAGTACATTGAGTAACAGTTGGATGGAACATTTGACTCACCATCAGTAATATGAATGAACAGCTTGTTAGCCACAGAAGATCTACCATAATTAATCATGTTATTAACAGCAGTGTTAATACCCAAAATGGTGGCTGTACTACTCTTCTTTTGAGTAATACTTGAAACCATGTTATTGACTGTTGTCTTTGAGGTACCAGCGTTGACAGATAAGTGAAGAGTAGAATCAGTACCGTATTGTACAATACCAATATTTGTACCGGTTGAGCTAACATCAAATCCACTGGTAATGTTTGTTACAAAGTAAACCATATTCTTCCAATTGGTTGCTGATATAGAACCACTACCATCCAAAATGAAAATCAAATCGAATATTTGACTACAAACACAATTACTATACTTGATATTAATATCAGCATAGGCAGTGGTACTGTCTTGGACAGAAGTAATCTTGTATCTGACTTTTTCGGCTTCACAACTTCCAGTCTTTGGTAAAACTCTGATAATTCTATTATTTGCACTATCACTTGGATTCAAAATGGTTGGTATTCCAGCATTTTTACAATATGTAGAATCCGGGCAATCAATACCAGCAAATACAAAAGTACCCCCAAGAGGATCGTAGTCATTAGTTAATAGGTCAGATGCAAGGATATCAATCTTGTTATTGTAAACAGCTGTGAAGGAATCACTGACTGCAATTGGTGGAGAGCTAATTGGCTTGATACCAATGATTACAGAAGTTGTACGTGGATTTGAAAGATCATTATCGCTAACTGTCAATGTAAATGTACATCTTTGATCAGCGTATGATGAGGATCTTACAAAGCTAATCTTATTACTAACGATTGACAAAGTACCAGCAGAGCTACATGTTCCAGTACTAGAAATTGAAATGCTGAGACTGTCAGAGGTATCAGAATCGGTAGCAGCAGAGTCTGTCAAATAATCAAAAGTACGAGCATCGTTACCATCTCTTCTAATAGAGAATTCATAGTCCCAATTAGTTGCAGTTGGTGCATTATTTGGTTGTACTACATAAATATTACAATCAGCAGTTTGGGAAGCAGTGTTAGAAACTCTATAAACAGCATAACAATTAGTTCCTGTGCATGATCTTCTGGCAGTGGGGGTATAGGTGAGCTTACTGCTGACAGTTGTAATGGTACCAACAGAATTCAAATTGGTTGTAGATACTATTGAGAGTGTAATTGATTCACTACCAAAGTTTGTTGCCCATTGACTCTTGATGGAATCTTCGAATTGAGTTGCTGCACTATTCTTTGTGGTTGTGAGAGTGTAATCCATACAAGTTAAAGTGTTGGAAATAGTAATTGTGTAAGTGTATGTATTAGTCAATTGACCATCACTCAAAGTAAAATAGAATTGTTGAGTTCCAACAAAGGATTGACCATAAGTGAATTTAACTGACTTGTCAGATTGCAAAACCACTGAGCATGAAGAATCTGATGAGGAATACATTTGGACAGCGCTCAAAGAAATGGTATCGGAATCAGCATCACTAGCACCAGTCTTGAAAGTACTCTCTGGAATTGATAGAGTTGGAGAGCTGTAAGTTCTGGTAAAGGTTCCATTCTTGTTACTTCCTGTTGGTGGAGTATTCCAAATAGTGATAGAGAGAGTGCCAGACTTCTCAGCCAAACCATCTGTACATTTGAATGTCAATACATCAACAGCTTCCCATCTGCCAGAATTTGGTTTACTGGTATAGGAAATAGATGCAGCTGGTGTATAGGTAATCTTTCCAACTGATGCATCATTGGTGACAACAGAACCATATTGACCTGAAGAAATAGAAACAAATGACAAGGTATCTCCATCAGCATCTGAACAACTAGACAATAAAGAATTAACAGTTAGTGCTGAATTCCACTTGACACTTTGAGTAACAGATGAAACAACAGGTTCTTGATTGGTAAATGTGATGGTCACTGTTGCAGTTGAGGTAGATGCTCCATCAGTAATAGTATACTTAAAGCTATCTGTGCCAGTGGCACCACTTCCAGTATAGGTGTAAGTGATAGAGAGCTTATCAGAAGAGATAGTTAAAGTAGCACCACGAATCAAAGAAGTTGAATCAACACTAGAGATTGTAATTGTGTCTCCGTTACCATCAGAATCATTAGCAAGTGGATTAATGGTAAAGACCTTATTATTCCACAACTTGGAAACCGAATCAGAAACAGCAACTGGAGCAGTATTTGTCAAGGAAATTGTTGCCGTGTTTTCAACTGAAATACTACCATCACTGACAGTGAATTTAAAGGTAGCAGTAAGTGGGGCTGTTCCTGCTGGTGGAGTGTATATGAGATTGGTTGTCGAGCCAGCTTTTCTAGCAACAGTACCTGTACCTGTTTGTGGTTGAGTAAATGCAGAAATTGACAATGTATCTCCATCTGGATCAGTAGCAGAAGATTCTGTGATAAAGTTCAAGTCAAGTCCACTTTGAATAGTCTTCCAGTGATAGGTCTTGCTAACACTATTAGCTGTTGGAGATTGATCAAGAATATTTACGGTAATAGTTTTAGTTACTGTCTCAAAGCCATCAGAAACTGTGTAAGTAAAGGTTTGGTTTACCAAATTGCCTTGAACGTTTTGGAAGGTAAAAGTTCCCGATGATAATGTAACAGTACCAATACTTGGCTGAGTAAATGAAGAGATGGTGAGAGCGCCTGAATCTGCAGAATCAGCATCTGTTGGTTTAAGACCATCACTTCTTGACAATATTGGAATACTGACCGAGGAAGAAGAAAGGTGATTAACATTAACAGCAATATCATAAGCAACTGGAACAGAGTTTGTTACAGTAACTGGGAAAGTTGCACTTGAGCTTCCCCATCCATCAGTGAATTGCACAGTAAAGCTATCGGAACCCTTCCATGCAGAAGCTAATTGATATTTAACAGTGTTGGTTGCAACAAGGGTAACACCAGCTCTTCCACCAGAAGTGACTTGTGAAACTGTTACAGAATCACCATCATTGTCACTAAATCTAGAGGT
Source organism: Naegleria gruberi (assembly GCF_000004985.1). Lineage (NCBI taxonomy): Eukaryota > Heterolobosea > Eutetramitea > Acrasida > Naegleriidae > Naegleria > Naegleria gruberi. Next base: position 59,203 of record NW_003163317.1, on the reverse strand, counting down.
CAAGACAATATTATTGGCTAATAAAGCTTGTCTCCAGTGATAGGTAAATGCACCAGTGTTGGCTGTTGGCAAGTTATTTGTTACAGTGACGTCAATTGTTCCAGTATTTGTCTCCTTTCCATCTGAAATGGTGAATACAATTTGCTTGATTGCTCCAGTGAAACCACTTGTTGGGACGTATGAAATTTGAGCAGAAGAACCACTTCCAACAGTGGACAATGCTCCTTGAGCTTGGGTAATTGAAGTATAGGAAGCTAATGACAAGGAATCTCCATTAGCATCTGATGATGAAGCAACCACAGAGAAGTATACACCATTCTTAACAGCAGACCATACAGAGGTTTGAGAGAATGAACTAGTTGTTGGTTTAGTGTTTGTAACGTTGACAGAGACAGTTCCTTCACTTGATTGAGCTCCATCACTGAGTTCATACTTGAAAACATCAACAGTACCAACAGTTGAGGTCTTTGGATAATATCTAATCTTACCACCAGTAATGATTGGAGCAGTAGTAGCAGATGAACCATAAACACTGGCAATGCTCAAACTATTAGAGTCTGGATCAGAATCATTTGCCAACACATCAATATCAATATAATTGACATTCCAGTGTGTTGTGACACTATCAGAGACTGCAACTGGTTTGTTGTTATAAACATTGACACTGACAGTAGTGGTAACATCACCATTTGCTGCATCATCTGTCACAACATAGGTGAAGGAGACAGCACCAATATATTTTTCTCCAGTAACACCCTTAATAATGGCAATATTAGCATCAGAACCTGATGCACCTTTAGCTACAACAGTTCCCTTACTTGTAGATCCGAATGATTTGACTCTAATTGGATCACTATTATCGTCACTATCAGCAGGAGATAATGTGAGAACAGAAAGTTCCTTACCAGAAACAAAATCGCTCCACAAGACATTGACACTCTTTGAAGATGACTTTGGAGCAGTGTTTGTAACAGTGACAGATACAGGTACATTTGATGATAATAAATTTCCGTCATTAATTTTGAAATTGAAAGACGTGGTACCAATAAAGGCACTTGTACTTGTTTCTGGTGTGTAAGTGACACTACCTGAAGAAACTGTGGATAAGCCACCCTTTGAAGGTGTTGAGGAGAGTTGAACAGAGAGATTTGGAATATCAAGAGAGTCAGCATCATTGGCTCCTGTAAGTAAATTGATATTAATTGGAGTTCTCCAGTGAGTAGATACAGTCTTTGAGGTACCAGTTGGTTGTGTGTTGTAAATATTGACAGTTACAGTAATTTTGTTATTACTAAGACCAACGTGATAATTAAGAACGAATTTGTCAGTTCCAACGTAGACACTTCCCATAGAGTAGGTCACATACTTTTGATCTTGTGAAATTGCAACTGTACCATGTGATGCAGGAGTATCAATTCCATCCAAAATTGGTTGATCACTTCCACTGCTAGAAACATTTTGTAAGACATTAAAATCAATAGGTACTGCTCTCCAATGAACACTATAAATTTGATCAGATGGATCTGCTTGAGTACTGGTAATTTCTACTGTAACGGTATACGATGTAGAAATGTCCAATCCATCAGTTACTGAATATGTGAAGGTATCATTACCAACTTGTAAATTGGTTGGTTGATAGATAATCTTAGTCTTATCTTGGCTCATTGAAACAACGTTACCATAGGTTTGAGAGGGACTAACTGAATTCAATTTCAAGTTGGCAATATCTGCAGCATCGCTATCAGTTGCCTTAGAAATGGCATCAATAGTTAAACCAGTTCCAATCATACTCCAGTGATATTTTAGTGAGATATCTTGAGCTGTTGGGATACTGTTTGTGACTGTTGTTGTAATGGTAGCAGAAGAGGAGGTGGACAAACCATCTGAAATAGTATAGGTACATGTTTGAACTCCCTTACTTGCACTAGCCGTTTGGAAAAAGACAGAAGTTCCATCAGAGTTAATAGAATAAGTTCCAGAAGGATTAGTAAGGATATTAATTTTGAGAGCATCACCATCAGGATCAGTAGCAGAATTGAATAAGGAGTAGCTGGTGCCTACCAAAGCAGATCTCCAATGCATTGTGTTTGACAAGGAAGAAGCACTTGGTGAATTAGCATTGGTAACAGTAACTGTGACGGTTGCTGCACTAGTGGAAATTTCAGCTCCATCTGTTACTTTATAAGTGAAGGTCTTTGCTCCTGTTGTCACTGATTGGGATGGGGTGTATCTAATTACACCCAAAGTGGCATCAACAATTGAGGCAGTTCCTTGAGTTGGTGTAGTAACTGAGCCGGTCTTGATAATTGGTGTATCCTCGGCATCAGAATCTACATCATTTCCTAATACATTAATGTCAACAAAAGATGTATTCCAGTGAATAGTGACAGAGTCAGAATTGGCAACTGGTTTTTGATTGGTAATTGTCAAACTGACAGTTTTGGTTGAAGTTTCCAAACCATCAGTTACAGAGTATGTGAATGAATCAGAACCAACATATCCTTGTGTTGGTGTATAGAGTGCCTTACCAGCACTAACTGAAACTGTTCCATGAGATGGAGAGGAAAATGGTGAACTGGTCAAAGAAATACTATCTTCTGAATTGGTATCAGTAGCACCTGACAAGACATCAATCAAAACACCAGTTGAATATTTGGACCAATGGAGTGTTGTTGATTTATCTGTGGCAACTGGAGCAGAATTTGTTACTGAGACAGTGTAGGTGGCTTCTTTAGTCTTCCATCCGTCAGTGTATTGAATGGAGAAGGATGAACTTCCTAACATTGAAACAGATACTGATGGAAGAGTCCACAATACTAATTTCTTGGAACCAGAAACTTGAATGGATGGTGTACCTTTTGCTGTAGCAGCAGTACTGACAAGGGAGAAATCAATGCTATCAGAATCAGCGTCTGTAATGGTAGATAATACATCAATCAATTCAAATCCCTTAGACCAGTGAATTGTTGTAGTAGTTGTAACAGCAGAAGGATCGTTGTTTTGAACAGTGACAGTCCAAGATGTAGAACTAATTTCAATACCATCTGTAATATTAACAGTGTAGACCTTTGTTCCAGCAAATGAGCCAGTAGGTAAGAATGTGATTTGATTTCCATTAATGGTAATGAAATCCATTGGAGAAATTGAAGATAGTGAAAGAGTATCTTGAGAGTCGGCATCTTGAGCTGAAGTTAACAAGATGGCATCAACTGAATAACCAGAAGCAAATTTGGACCAATGACCTGTTGTTGAGGCAGCAGTGAGAGTTGGTTTGTTGTTGTAAATGTTCATATTGACAGTGTAAATGGCATTATCTGCACCATCAGTAACTTGTACCTTGAAAGTATCAGAACCAAGATAGTTAGTACTTTGCTTGTACAAAACGTTTGGAAGAGTATTGGAATCCCCATTAGACAATGTAACTGTACCGTGAGATGGAGCAACAGTTGGTGAGCTAGCCAAATCAATTTGATTCAAATCACCATCTCCATCACGAGCTGATGAGAATAATGTAATGGTAGTACCAGTAGTTTGAGTGGACCAGTGAACAGTTTTAGAAATTGTGCTTGCCGAAGGAGCATCAGCATTGGTAACTTCAATTGTCAAGCTTGCACCTGCACTTGTGGTTTGTCCATCAGAAGCAACATAGGTTACAACTTGAACACCCTTTGATTGAGCAGTTGGAACGAATTGAAGTTTGGTATTTGAATCAATCTTGGTAATAGTACCAGCAAATCCATTAGGAGGTGTAACTGTGCCAATAGTAATTGGATCATTGTTGGCATCGGTATCATTGGCCAAAACTGGAATGGTAATAGATGAGGTACTCCAATGCAATTTGACATAATCTCCCAAGGCGACTGGTGCTTGATTTGTAACTGTTACTTTAAGAGTAGCTACTGCAGTCATGGAATAATCAGTGACGGTATAGGTAATGGTTTCCTCACCGACAAATTGTTGAGAAGATGAGATGGAATATTTGATACCATCCTTTCCATTATCGAGAGTTACAATTGAAACAGTACCCTTACTTGGTTGAGTAGCACTGAGAATATAAAGATTATCACCCTCTGGATCAGAATCATTACTGAGCACATCAACAGTAACTGATGTATCACGCCAGTGAGTAGTAGCTTGATCATTGACTGGAACAGGAGCACTATTAAAAACAGTGACAGTAACAGTTGCAGCATTACTTTCTAAATCAGAATCGGTAATAGTATAAGTAAAAACAAAGCTTCCAACAAAACCAGGTGTTGGAGTGAACAAGATGCTCTTACCACCATTGAAAGAAGTAGCAACACCTCCACTCAAAGAAACAGCATTAATTGTCTTGACAGTGAGAACGCTTCTATCAGCAGGATTTTGATCATAATCATTGGCCAATACAGGAATAACAATGCTTGTATTCCACTTGACACTAATAGTATCATCATTAGCAACGGGAGCAGTATTGACAACATTTAAGGTGATAGTGGCAGATGCAGTAGCCCCATCAATATCCTTAATGGTATAAGTAATCTTATCTTGATAGACAACATCAAAAGCTTGATAATTCAACAAATTTCTTGGACTAGTAACATTGACACTGGAAACAACACCACTTGTAGATGTAAAGCTGGTAGCATTGAAATCAATGGCATCTCCGTTTGGATCACTGTCATTAATTAATACATCCAAAGAGGAAAGAACTCCTTTTGGAACGGTGATAGTATCATCAACAGCAACAGGAGGAGTATTGACAACTGTGACAATAACATAACCAGTAGAAGTCAATGCAGCAGTGCTGTCAGAATCAGTTACAACATATGAGGCAACATCTTCACCCAAGAAACCACTCTTGGCAACATATTTCAATTGAACATCATCAACTCTTGAGACTGTAGCACCTCCACGGCTATTGGTCCAATCTGCAGCTGAAGAAGATAACTTGAGGACATCTCCATTCAAGTCATAATCATTGGCAACAACATCTAGTGTGACTTGTTGATTCTTTTGACAAACAATGGTATCATTAATAGTGACAGGTGGCAAATTGACAATATTAAGAGTAAAGGTGGCATATGTGAAGTCATAGCCATCATCAATCTTGAATGTAATGCTATCAGTGTAGGAAACACTCTTTTCAGGAGTATAAATAAGAGTGTAAGTATTTTGAGTTACAACCATCCATTGTTGATTCAAATAATTAACGTTATTGGAGGTGGACAATTGTGAAAGTGTGAAAGTTCCCCTAGTTGGCTTTTTAGAAACAGTAATTGTTACAGTATCGAGAATATCACTCTCTGCATATTCTAAAGAAATGGTATTATTCTCAGAGTTCTTTGGAATGGTAATGGTTTTGCTTTCCATGGTTGGAGGGGAATTCTTGACTCTGACAAAAACATATGTAGCCGACTCCTTATCTCCATCAGTGATTGTATATTCGAAAGCATCACTATAGACCTTAGTATCAGCAGATGGATAATATTCAGCAGAGAGACCATCATCTGAAAAGACAACAACACCCTTAGAACCAAGTCCTGACTTGGCTGTAACAATGGTAATATTGTCAGAATTGACATCATAATCGTTTGCCAATAAATTGAGTGAGGCAACCTTATTCTTTGGAATGACATAATCATCTGGATTACTGGTTGGAGCATCATTCAAAACATTGATATAAATAGTGTCACTAACAGTTGAATTTCCATCAGTAATGGTAAAATTGAAAAAGTCAGCACTATTATAACCTGTTGGTGGAGTATAATAAATGAATTGAGAGTCAACAATGGTAGCAACAGCTCCTACAACATTTGGTGTTGTAATACTAACAATTGTTAAAATATCACCATCTACATCACTAATTTGAGCTCCACTCTCAGTAACATAATTGAAAACATCAATGATATTGTTTTGACTATTCTTTGAAATATCCTTATAGATGGTTACAATTTCTGGAACTCTATTCAAAACTTCAATTTTAACATAACTCTCTGCATATCCATATCCATTATAAACTGTATAATAAAATGTTTCATTTCCTGCGTAATATTTTGGACTGGTATATTGAACCTTATTACCTGCGAGTAATTTGGCTGTTCCGTACAATGGTTGGGTAATGTTGACGAGGGTGAGATTGTTTCCTTTTGGATCAACATCATTCAAAAGAGGATAGATGGTATAGGCAGTATTCTTATAGGCCTGTAATGAATCTGGTTTTGGCTCTGGTGGATTGTAACCTACAGAAGTTGAAATCATAATAACAGTAGCTACAACAGAAACAATAACCATGCTTGAAATTACAGCACCGATCTATCAATGAATTATTGGAAAGTAAAAATTTCTATTCGAAAGAGTAAACAAACTTACAATTGTTTGAGTAATGGTTCCACCTTTCTATTATTTCCAACAAGATATTCCAATAAAACATTAGCATGGCATTGTATGATGATATTTGTCAACCAAAAAGAGTGAAATCATTAAAATACAAACCAATAAAGAACCGTGAAATCCCATCACTTTACTTGTGGCAGTAGTGCCACTCATAACAATAGCTGGCATTCTTCAAAAAAACGAGTAACAAACCAATGAGGCTAAAAGAATGCTTTTTTTTAAAATTGTAGTTTCCTTGCGTTTGAGGCAATTTGTCATGAGCCATCAAACAATTTTAGTGGAGAGAAGCGCTTAACTGACACTTTGTGTGCGTTGATGGTGGTCAGAAAGGCATTCTAAATTGCGTCCTTATTCAACTGATGTGGGTTTTGTATTTCGATAACATCATTATCGGTAGTTGAATATTACTCAATCCAATAAAAGAGTCAGCCTGTTGTGCAATAAGTATTCATCAAATGGGATTAAAATAAATTGAGTGAATGATGGCCTCGGAAGGAAATTATCAATGCTTGCCTGAACATAAAAGGATGGACATGTTTACGATTTGGGATGATTGTGTTTCATAAAGTCAATTGATGTAGAGTTGGAGTGTGATGATTTTGCAAAGAAGGATGTCATGATATCAATTAATGTGTTTGGAATCTCAATTAATTATCGACTACTGTTTAATCATGCACTACGGAAATAAGAGATAATGTGGTAAAATACTTTTGTTATCAGAGATGACGCTAATTTACTTCCGAAGTGTGGTTGATGATGTTCGTTTGTTTTTGGAAAATTCATAATCTAGATGTTGATGAATTAATACTCAATTTAATACTGGAATGGATGAATTCATATGTTCATTAGTCATGATTCATGTTTTTGATTTTGTGAAAATATTTGATGAAGATCCATCAACAGGTCCTTCTATTTTTTAAACAAATATCGTTATTTATTATTATTTCAAAAATATAACAACAATAAATGGCGCGCAAGCATACTTTACAATCTAAAAATAATGTTGATGTTGGTACCAAGTTCTTCCTCTAATGCAAATTCGCAATAGACAACACAAAAAAACATTCATTAATTTCTCTCTAGAGATATTTATAATTTTAGCAAAATAGAACAAGTAGTAGCTTCTTTGACCAAACAACACACAATTTCTCTCGTAATCCACTCTATAAACCATTATAATAATAACAAATCAAAGTATACTTTAATAACCACCACCACTATACCACACAAAGATGATGATCAATAACAATAATAATAATCGCCATTACCCTAACCAACAACAACAAATGATGAATCATCAAGTTGCTTTCCATGATCGGTTTGAAATGTTCCAGCAAGAAGAAAAGTACGAACAACAACAACAACATCACAACAACAAGATGATGATCAAGAAGGAAGAATTTATCAACCACAATCAATTCAACATGACTACTCCAACTCAACATCATCTTCTTTGTGGCCAATATGGGCTGTATCTTTCCAGTTGTGGCTCCAGTAAATTACGACTTTCGTATCTTTTGCAGGACTAAAGAACAGCAGCAACGAAAGAAACGTTCTATAGCGAATACTTACAAGATTCGTGATGATTTTATTATTGAAACTAATTATTATGATTTCCATCACAAGGCTGAAAGAGCATTTGATAATATTCATCAACCTGCATTTATTACGCACAGAGCTTATCCAACCAATCAAAAGAAGGCCAAACATTTGAATTCTGATGTCAAGAATAATCAGGAAATGTTTAAAATGATTTCTCAAGGAATGTGTGAAGGATCTAGACGTGTCTTTCAAGAAGAGAATGCTGGTGGTTGTAGTATATTTTCTGAAACCTTGTCTTGTGAAATTGTAACAAGAATGTTTAATGCTCAATTGACCAAAACTGAAATGGAAATTGACTATGTCAATGAGCATTGTAAAAAGACAGACTTTTTGGTTGTTATCAATGGAAAGAAATATGGAGTCTCTGTCACCAGAGCTTTCAAATATATCAAACCAAACAAGAATGGTCAAGTATTTGATCACTTCTCTATGGAAGATGCCACAGTCTTGTTGAAGAAGAAATTGGAAGGAGTAACAACAGCCAACAAGTGCGTTCAAAATGAAGATGTTTGGCAAAAGCAAATCTTGCACATTTTCACTCCTAATGCCAATGTCACCAAAGTATTGAAAAGGGCTTACATGGATTTGAAACACTCTTTGAGACACAATACTATTGTTATGGTTACAGAGGCCACAAATATGGATTGTATTTTCACTGAAAGATTTTACGATCACATCTTTTAAAATTATTGTAAAGTAAAAGTTTATTTGTAAATAGTTCCCAAATTTGCGCATGTTTCTTTTCCCGCCAACAATCAATTTAAAAATTAATAATAATTAAAAAAAAATGCACAAATTCCTCATCAATCTTATTGTGCCTTCTCCAATTCCCGAACGTGATAGAGCCTTCTATCACAAACTCATACGAATACTGACCATACTATGTAGTCCCATCACAATCGGATTGATTTTTCTAATATTAAAGTATAATAATTGGTGGTTCTATGATGACGATGAATTTGATCAAATGGCACTGGATCCAATGATGAATAGAAGAGTTTCATCTATTGGTTTCAAGACAATTTTCTATATTTTAATCCCGAATTTAGTATTCTTGTATAATCAGACGATTAATAGTGCTGATTATGTGTTGATTTATGTTTGTGGCTTTCCTGATTCATTTGTTGTTTTATATCACATATGGAGATTGGGAATTGGATTTGATTCTTTTTTATCAAAAGTATTGTATATATGTTATTATGGATATGCATTGTTTTCATTGAATAGATTAATTCATGATATGGTGAATTATGGATTGGACCACTTGATTGCTGAGAGGTTGAATGGAGGAGGAGAATTGAGAAGAGTTTTGGAAAATCATGGACCTTTGGCAACTGTTAAAAGTGCTGTAGATACTCTTTCGAATATGAATTTACAACAATTAGTTATGCATCGTAATAGATTGGAAAGTGATTTGAAACAAGTTGAAGAAAAGATTGTAAGTGATTCTGATTCTTCTTGATTTTTAAATATTGAAATTGTAAACAAAAATAGGAAATGAAAATGGGAAGCAATCAATCTCACATGACTGATAATGTCTATTCGAAACCATCTGATTTGAAAACTGAAACTTGTGTGATATGTTTGAGTGCTCCACCAGTTTATCAGTTTGTTCCATGTTATCATTGCTGTTTGTGTGAAGATTGTGTAACTTATAATTACAGCAAGACTATAGAGAGAATGCAACAAGTAGTAACACCAGTAATGGATGATTCAGATCAAGACATTCTTACTGCTGCCGATTATTCAATGACAACTGACAATAATCGATTATCTTTTGCAGAATTGGAATATTACAAAGAACAAGACAATTTTTTAAATTGTCCTGGTCAACTAGTTACTGAAGGATTATTAGAGAAATGTGTTTATTGCCAGCAACCTGCTACGAGCTTGGAATTAATTAATTCTGGATTGCAACCTCATACGGATGTCAAGCCATTCGATGAAATGTATCATTTTTATGGAACGAGGAGAGCTCACAATGAAACAACTAATTTATTGGACCATTATCGGAATAATCCTGATGCTCTGCTGTTATTAAAACCAGAAACGAGGAGGATAGTTAATAAGGCAATTAGTTTTCAAACTGAAAACTAGTTTTTTGATAAATATCTCATGCTGGAAAGAGTTAGTATTACAATTTATCTTTGAGTTGGGTTTCCTCTATTGCCAACACTGTTTTCTGCCCTAATCTCGTCTCCATTTGGAGAGCCTTTTGTATGCTCAATATCTCTTACTTTCTCAATTCTCTTATTAGAGGAATGGTTCCTGCGAGGGTTGGTTAATTGTTTTTTGTCTTTTTTCTCAGGACTTTCAATTATGGATGGCTTAGTAATTTGTTCGGTGAAATGGTTATTAGAAACTGGCTGAGGAATCTTATATCTATCAGATTGCTGCAAACTCAGAGAATATAACTGATTTCTTTCTGATTTTGGTTTCTTCAAAATACTAGCAGTTACCTCAAGGAAGTACTTGTGTAATTTTTCGAATGGTGGTCTCTTTTTAGGATCTGCTTCTAAACAACTGTTTCCAATTTTGACTAATTTTCTAGCTTGATCATGTGTTAAGCAAGGAAATGTTTCTAATAGTTCTTTAGCAGATAAAAATGACTCTAATCTCTCATCCGTTTCAACATGCCTACGAGCCAATAACTCAAACATGGTGACTCCAAAACTATACACGTCAAATGCAGTTAACACATATTCCATTGAGTTATTTTGCGCTTTTTGGAAAGGTAATCTTTCGTATAACTCAGGTGCCTTTGTTGATACAACTTTTAATACAAGAAATCACATTATTATGACTTACCATATATTGATATGTTCCTCCAATGGTTGCTGAATAAGTTTCAACATTTTCAACAATTAATGAAACATCAAAGTCTGCAATTTTCACATCCTTAACAAGTTTAATTCCATCAACCTCTGTCATGTTAATTAAAATATTTGCAGGTTTAATATCATAATGAATAATATTATCACGATGCAAATATTTCATTGTTTCACAACATTTCACACAAATAAATAATACCTGAATTAACATTCCAAAATTATCAACTCCAAAATTAGTCAATTGTGTTGAACAATCAGCCAATGAACAATCCATCAATTCCAAAATTAAATGAGTAATTCCATATTCATCAGTAAAGTCGTGTAATAATTTAACAACTCCGTCACATTTGATTTTCTTAAAAACGTCCAATTCATTTTGTAAATCATTTTCTGTAGAAAATTTCTCTAAAACTTCGATTCCATTCAATTTGACTTTTGTTAGCTTGTTTTTTCTATTTCCTGAAATGACACATCTTGCTGATCTGTCAATTTCAGGATTGACTAATTCTGGTGAGGAAATTGGTTTTTGAATTATATGAGGATAGCTGTACGCCATCATCTCAGCAAACATTTTCACAATATATTCCTCCCAACATTCAAATGTCACTGATTTGTGTGAAAGAATATATCTTACTGACATGGCATTGGCAGTTGACTTGTTTACAATACTTTCCAATAGAGACCTGTACGAATTTGCATATTCGAAAAATTGACAAGCCACTTCTTTTGAATTCGAAAGGAAATTGCAATTAATCTCTCCAGAACTGTCAAGACTAAAGTCCTCAAAATTATTCGAATCACTGTAAATCAATTTTGCATACAAATATTGAATTAAATATTTGGGACGAATTTCATTAGAAACCTTGTATTTCTTTCTCAAGAGATTTATAGTATTGTATCGTTTGTTTCGAATAGCTACTTCTAAAAGACTTTCTCCCTCAAGCTAATAAAGTTTCGAATTATTTCTTGTATTTCGAATAAAAAAACTTACATTTTTCTATTCAAACATTAAATTATTTAAATTGTGAAATTATTTACGTACCACCATAAAATCAATATTCGAAACTTGAGCCAAAAATTCAATAATTTCTCTTGAACATTTTTTTCTGACAGCTGTCATTAATAATGTTTCTCCTTGCACCGAATTATCATTAATGATCAATTCCAGATTTATATTTTGCAAAACTTCCCAATCTTGCTTTAAAATTGCATTTGCAGCCTTTCGAATATTTTGTTCAATTTCATCCGAAACTTTTGAATTAGTTGGTAACTTGGTTGGTGAATTTATCTTTCCAAAAGAAACTTGTGGCGGTGGTGATGACGAACTGCCAAACCATTTATTAATCATTTTTTGATTTTTTTTAAAGTGACAAATGTCAAAGAAATTTTCAATTCAAAATACAGATCGAGCATTGTCATTTTGAATTATTAATCATGTCATTTAACTTTTTTATTGTTTTTACTTTTTGAAATTTTCTGTTTTTTTCTGAAACTTAAAGAAGTTCAGAAATGAATTCAATATTATTCTTATCCCATGGAACTGCAGTTTCGAATGCCTTGACAACATCTTCTCCCTTACTAACAACTGAGAATAAATCCAAATGTTTAGGATTCATGAATTTTTCATTGACTGCATTGTTGAATAATTGAATTAATGGATCGTAGTATCCATCGACATTGACAATGATAATTGGTTTGCAGTAAATTCCAAGCTTTTTCCAAGTGATTACTGTTATCATGAATTGAGAATTGTTTTGGGAAATTATTAAGAAATTTGAGAAATTGAGAAATTAAGAAAGTTGAGAAAGTGTGGATTTGAATTTGGAAGAAAATTAGAAATTGATGAAATGCAAAACGAACCTTCAAGTAATTCTTCAAAGGTGCCAACACCACCTGGTAAAGCAACACAGGCATCGGTATCTTCGATCATTTTGGCTTTTCTTTCGTGCATTGTTTCGGTAATGACCAATTCAGAGATGAAATTTCTTTCCATTCCCCATTGTTTATCAACCATGAACTTTGGGATGACACCTACAACGTATCCACCCTTATCCATGCATGATTTGGCAACAGTACCCACTATTGTATGCATTCCGATAATTTATTTCATCATCAGACGTATATTAAATATTTTTCAATATTATTATTAAATTGTATTAAATATATTGAACATTAAATAGAATAATTAAAAGTTGCATTCTCATCATAAATACTTACTCAAACCACAATTACCACCTCCATATCTCACTCCAATTCCATTCTGAGCACAAGTCTCACCAACTTGTGTTGCAGCACTAAAATACTTTTCATCCAATTTACTACTCGAAGCACAATAAACAACAAAGGAAAGTTTTGGCTTTTCTGCAGCAACAGTTGAAGCAGAACAATCAGAAGAGCATGTTGAATTGGTTGGTTGGCTAGACATTTTTTTCTATGCGTTGTTGTTGTGTATTTGATTCAACAACGATAATGCAGATTCTGAAAATGCATTTTGCTTGTGAATTGTGAGAATGGGCTGTTTGGGAAGTGATGTTGCATTGTGAGAATGGAAATATTGTTGTTGAGGGTTGCATTTTGATTGGTTCAAAAATGGTGATGAGGTGATGTTGCATGATGAATGGCGAGGTTTCGGAAATGATGAGCAAGAGGAATTGGATGAAGGAAAATTGAGGAATGGATGATGAATGGGTAGGTGTTTGAATAATCTTGTCGGTTTGGAGAATGGCTGAGTAATTGTTGTGAATTTCGATAATGTTTGAGTATGGCCATATTTGGAGGTGAGAATATGTATTTATTTGGAAGGTGAAATTGTTTTTACAATTTTTCAATTCGTACGCTATTGAGAATTTGGAAATTTATTAGTCCTATGAAAGAATTAGTGAATCAATAAGTTAACTAGGTACGAAAATGCAAGAATATTAAAAATTATATATTAAGGAAATTTAACATTGCTTAATTTTATAAATTGAAAGTAAGTTTGAAAGAAAAGTAAATTAGAAGAGAATGCATTCTGGAAGGTGGTGTGGTTATCTACTGTTTGGTGTTAATAAGTTTGCATTGTTTCAATCAAACTCTGTCAGCAATCAACGAATGTCATTTACAGAGATTCAACGATCAACAATCAATTGTGTGCATTATTAATAGATTATCAGATTGATCTTTTTTTGCAAATTGGTAAGCATGATCAAAATATTCACTCCAAAAAAGGTAACTGCATGAAATTTGGTTGAATGATAAAAGAAAAATTCTTAAACGAAACAATTTTCAATAAGAAAAAAATGTCTCGTTCATCAGTTTCTACTGTTCCAGCCTTCCTTCAATCCTCAACTAACCGTTCCTATGAAGATAAGAAAGTTTACGTTCAGGATGTTTCGAATTTCACTGCAAAATTATTCGACAATTCACAATTTTCAGATTTTCAAATTGTTCTTACAAAATTACAACAAACTCTTTCAGTTTACAAAGGCATTCTATCCATAAATTCTGAATTCTTCCAAACACTCTTCTCCTCCAACAATTTTTCAGAGAATTTATGTGGTCAACTGATCCTTGATGATTTATTCGAAGAAACAGCACTTTACAAAATTGTAAAAAGCTTTTACACTGGTAGTTTAGAATACTCACTCGATGAAGAAGGTCTCTCCCTCCTAATTTTCTCACAAAAATACATGATTCAAGGTTCATTAGCTTCACATTTGAAGCATGAAATTCAAATGAACATTTCACCTCAGAATTGTTTTAAACTTTTTGGACAATTGATCAAAGTTTACGATGGAAGTTTTATCAATGATGTGTACAGTGGTGTAGATAGAGGAGTTGTGGATACTAACTTGTTGCATTCAATTATGAAAAGTGTAATTTTGGAGATGGCAAGAAACTTTTCCAATATTTTGAAGGAAAATATTTCAGAGCTTTTGGCACTTTCTCCTGATTCATTATTGCTCATGTTGAGAGAATTTTCAAAATTGTCAAATAGTGAGTCCTCCCCAACCCCGTTGATGGTTGCTTCTAGATCTCACAGAAAATCATCCACTTCTTTATATGGAAGTTTAAGTTCTTCTTATTCGAATCCTTACTCTCCATCCTCAAGCTCATCTTTCACAAAGAAAAAATTTGAAAGGTTCCCATCCTCACCTTCACTCAGAAGAGAATCCAGCTCTTCAAACATTGTATATATACGATGCGATGGCAAACTATTCCTTCGTTTCATTATGGATTGGATGATTGCTGATGTTGAGGCAAGAAAAGATTATATGGCAGAGATTAAGTCCATTGAAGGCACATTTAACTATTCCAACTATTAAGATATAAATTTCATTTCCAAATAATCAGTGTTTAATTTCATATAGTTCATTGCCAAACTAGTGAAAATCAGTCTTTTCTTTTCTTTGTACTCTTCGTTGTGGAGGTTTCATTCTTCTTGTCGTCTTTACGTTTTCTTTTTACATTCTTTTCAGGACAAGGGGTGGATTCTGTTGAGGTGGTTGTGGTTGTTATACTATCTGAAGAGGATTGAGGGGATTGGAAATTGATAATGTGTTCTCCATTTTGTAAATCCTTCTTCCTCTTTTGTTTGTGTGGATCATGTTGAAAAATTTTGAGAGGTTTCATTGGATTATTGCTGTTATTACTATGAGAAGGAGTATTATCGCTAGAAGAGGAGGCAGGATGGATGTTATTCCTTTCAGAGATCATTTCATTATAAAATTTAAATTGAGACATGTTGGAATTTGGTTGATGATGAGTGGCTTCTTCCACCAGTTCAGTTTCTTGCTCCTTATTCTGTTGATTCGATTGCCCAGAGAGCCATTTGATAAATCCATCACTGGGTTTTTGTTGAACTCCCTGTTGTCCGTATTTGTGTTGAAATTGATTTGGTGTGTTATTGGTCTTATGTGACAGAGTCTTTCTAATACTTCCCAAAATTTGCTTGGTTGAATCAAGGGTTGGTGGATCAGCTGGATGGTTAGATAATTGGAAATCTTCTGTATCTTCTTCCTCGTCTGCTATTTCCTCTGATTGGTAATTTGGTATTGTTGACAATTTGAGTACAGGTTGTGATTGTCGACCTGTATTCAAGTTGGAATATAGATTAGAAATTAATTGCCTCATATTATTACCATTATTTCCATTATTGTTATTATGGGAAGATTGAGCCATATTATTATTGTTAACATTGGAATAAGGTTGAGACTGAAAATTATTGGTATTCTGTTGAAAATTATTGGTTGATGGAGGTGGTATATTCGATGTGGTAGAGACCATTTGATAGTATGGAGAAGGAGCATTAGATGAATTAGCGGTCAAAGTGGTATCAGATACATTGTTGAATGCATACTGATGAGCATTTTGAGGGTTTGTATCATTATTGAGCAATTGGCGAAGCATGCCCCAGAGCATTGGCTCATTTAAATTATCTAGTACTGTACCTGATTGCTGCCTATTGCTGTTGTTTGATTGTAGTTGTGGGGCCACCATGGTGGTGTTTGGTTCTTGTTGACTGGTGGTATCATCTCCAAACTCTCTTACAGATCTGACATCACTGAATAAATCTCGATAATCTTCCAAGTTGAATTCAGATGTGGATTTTGTAAGTGACAAGGATGAATGCGGCTCAATGTTGAATGTTGAATGGTTGCATTCCTCGAATAATTGACTTATACCAGCATCTGATAGCTGATCATTGTGTGAATGAAGTTGTTGATTTGCAGATGATGCTAACATAGGATTGTTATGAGCATTGATAAATTCTAGGGTGGAGGAATTAGTACCAGGGGAGAGCATGAACTTTTTAGAATCATTAAATGACGAGCTAGATGTACTGGTGGAAGAAGAAGAATTGGTGGTATTATTGGATAAGGAATGAGATGAAGATGGGAATGAAGAAGAACCTTGCAGGCCAACATCTCCACTACCATTATTGAATGAAGATGTGGAACCTCTATCCATAACTAGTTGTTGCTGGTTTGCATTGGATGATGGAGTTTCAGGTTGTTGATGGTTTACATGGGAGGTACATGCTTGTATTTTTTGGTGTTGGTCTGTGGATGCATTCGGCACCAACATGGATGATGTATTGCCGGATGCAAAACCGTGGTCCTGCTTTTGCTCAATGTTATTCATGCGTTCTTGTTGCACAGATAATGTTGACAATATTTGCTGAATAATATTATTCATCATTGTGTCCACATTCTTTTGAGAGAATATTCCTTCCAAACCTCTTGATTGAATACTTGATGATACCAATGACGATGATGATGAAGAATATTCTCTTCTAGTATCATTATTCAGGTCATATTGTTGATGTGCTGATGGAACGCTATTCGTAAAAGTATTGGTAGGAGAGTCTATTATTCTACTTTCAACTTTTATGCGATGTCCTTCGGTATGATCATCACTATTAACACCCGCATTGCTCATATTTGTTTCCTTGTGATGGTTATGGCATGTCGATGTTGCTGTCTGAAATGTATTGTTGTTAACACTATCATCATTAATGGCTAATGTACTACTAGATGAAGTAGATGATGGTTTTTTCTTTCCAGCAGCAGCATGCTTTTGTTTAGAGTTTCTATCATTTTTCTTATTGTTCATATTGTTGTTGTGGTTTCTTTTCGGTCAAGTTCTTTATCACCAAATTGTTATCATTGTATTGTTGAGAGGCGAAAGTGAAGTTTTTTCTAGAGTTTGAAAAAGCTCTTGTAATCGAACAACCACACAGCAGGCAATCTCTCTGTTTGGAACGTTGTTGTGCACACAAATATTGCTGCAATTGGCGCCAAGCCACTAAAATGTATTTTCGATTGTGCCTTTTTCGTTTGACGTCGTGAAGTGTATGTTGGGTGGTTTTGCGCTGGTGTATTGTGTACTCAGGCGTTGAGGTACATTCTGAGCGTTTTTTTTTTGATAAGGCCAGTAGCTGGCGATCTTGGTAGACGAGGTCAAACAAAATCGTAACCTGAATTGAATATTCATGGAAATTTGGCAAGCTTCCATCAAGCATACACGATTGAGGATTCTCTTTTGATTGCTTGCTTGTTTGCTTACATCTGTGAGGCAACAAACAAGAAATTCCGAAACGCAACAAAATGTTGCCTCAACCAATAAGGTCTTGTTGTATGATGATGGTTGTTATCATCAAGCCTTCTATGAAAGATACGCAGCAGAATCTGCTACAAATTGATCAATAGATGATATAGAAAATGTATTGGAATATTATTCCTTATTCCTTTTCGTGTTAATATTAGTAAATTCCAATCACTGCTACAGATTGATGTTGGTGTTTAATTGATGTTTGAACAATTACTCCTATGAATCTCATTCACAATATTTATCAGATAATGGTTCCAAAATGAATGTAAAAGAGATTCCTTTCAATTATGATACATCATTGGAAACCATTCCTCCAGAATCTAGCCAAACCTATTTTGAAATTACAATTTCCTTAGGGTGTTCAATTAATCAGAGATTAAGTTTGAAAACCTCACCAATTTCAACAAAAATCTAGAAATGTAAAACTGCTGGACGTAAAATTTGAGTCTCAGCGCTGAGACTTGGAGATTCAATGGGTTAATCTCTAATGAAATTAATTTTTTGTCCTAAAAAGTGGATTAAGTTCTACTATTATGGTCAACTGAACAAAAATCATTATTTACAAGTTGTTTGAAAGGAGGAGATTTTTTCATATTAGAGAGTATTTTAAGAAAAAATGGGCTTTGAAAGAAAACAATCTCTTATTCAATTGGTTCAGTCAAAGTTATCGAATAATGTCACTAGGTGTCAAAATTCATCTCTAATTCTTACAACTATATTCGACGGCAACTGACATTACCAGAATCAAAACAACTTAAAAAAAATGGTCCAAGTAATTGTCCCTGTAACCCACGATGACATGGAAGAAGTAATGTCAAACGACACTTCAAAAAATCCTGAAGAAAATGTTTCAACTTTCTATCGAGTGTGTGGTGGAAGAATTCCAATTAATCTATTTATCATTTCTGTAGTATCCATACTTCTTATCATGAGTTGCTTTTGTATCTGGATTGCTTCATTCACTGTAACAAAGCAAGTGATTGAGGGTCTGTCAAATGACTTGATAGATGTCAATGGAGAAAAAATCACTTCCTATCTCAATACCTTTATGGATCCCCTTGGAAAACTCTCCAAATCCATTGCCTATGATTACAACAATGGAATTGCTACTACTTCCAATTTTAGAACTTATCTGTTTCCCAAATTTGCAGAATTCAAAACTTCTAGTTGCGGATATTTCTTTGCTGGTCCTCCTTCTACTAAATACACCTATTCTACTGCAGGTTCTGGAAACAAAACCTATCCAGTTTATTCCTATCAACCTCCTGGATTTATCGGAACTTTGCGTGATACCATAAATGTAACAACTGGAGTTGTAACCAAATATAACTCAACTGTGGATTTAACTCCGTTTTATACCCTAGATCAAGATTATTACAATTCGACCATAATATTATCTACTCAATTGGGCATTGAAGGTGTTTATGGCAATGCTTATAAACCTTATGGATCAAGTATGGCCATTTATCACTCCTCAAAGTTGTATGATCCAGTTCAGTACAAGACAGGTAAGAAAGTGGTGACAGGAGTGACAAGAGTAAACATTTCACTGCAGAATATTGTTGATTTCTTGAGTAAGATTGTGTTGATTGGTAAAGGGTTTTGTTTGGTTTCTCAGCAAAATGGAATTCTAGTTGGTGGGTCAATTAATACTTTGACACCTGACGGAAATACTAATTTACATATTTATAATTTGACAGAAAGAGATGCTGGGCAATTAATGAAAGAAATTAGTGTAAAATATGGTGATTTGAATGAATTACCAAAAAGAATTACTGAAACAGTTAATGGAATAGGTTATATCATATCTCATTACACTTACAAGATTGATAATTTGAAATGGAATGTCTATTTCGTTGTTTATCAAGAAGAAGTGATTGCATCCTTGACAATGACAACTGGCATTAGTGTTGGTGTGGCTGTCACTGTCATGATTATTGGTGTCATTGTCAGTTTTATCATTGGATTTATAGTTTCCAAACCAATGAAAGCTTTAGAACGTCAATTTGAGCTTATTAAGGTCCTTGATCTTGACACTGTCAATATTGGTAATTCAGTTTTCAAGGAAATTAATTCCATTTTTGGAAATTTGAAAACAACTGTTCAATGGCTGAAGGAAATTAAATCTTTCATCCCAGAACACGTTTTTGAACAATTAATCAACTCACAAACAATTGAGATGGAATTTGGATCTGTCAATATCAAGAAGAATGAATCCTTTGCTGAATCGAAACATTCCATGGGCACAACTAATGATGGAGTTAGCCACGCAGATTTGGAATCGAGAATTCATTCTTCCAAGAAGGGAGGTGGCTCACTATTCCAAATGGGATTATCTGTCAAGCAAACTGTTGTAATCACTTGTCAATTGAAGGGTTTCTTCTCAATGGAACAGCCAAGTGATATTGAGAATGGTTTTAAAAAGATTATGAATGCTATTGGACCGATTACAAAAGTATACAAAGCTAATTTGCAAGTTCTTCCAAAGTTTGCTTTACAATTGGCACTTTCGGCTAATTCTCCAGGAGAGCAAGATAAGCTGATTGAAAAGAGTGTTGAGCTGGCTTTCAAACTTGCAAAGGCTATCAATCAGGTTGGACCTGATTTCTACCCTAGAATTGGTGTCAGTTGTTCGAAAGCTAGGGTTGGAAACTTGGGAACTAAAACTTCAAGGTACTATACGATTGTTGGTGCATGTGTGGTTGACTCTGAAAAATTGTGCATATTGGCAGATTCATTCAATGTAAATGTGCTAATTGATACATCTTGTTGTGAAAGTTTACAAGCAGATATTGCCAGAAAATTCATTTTGAAACCAATTGACAAGATTAAGAAGGAAATGAATAATTCAAGTATTGAAACAATTTATGAAGTTTTTGGTGAAAAGAATACCGACAATGATGAATGGCTTTATGAATTGGAAAATTCAAAGAAGAACAATGCATTTGCAGAGTATTACAAGGCATTTGATGTCTTTTCTGCTGATTTCTGGAATGGAATTTCACAATCTGAAATCAAAAAGGAGATTGATCACGTATTGGGAGTTTTCCAAAATTATTTAGTGAGGCATCCAGAGGATATAACAACGGAGAGATTGATTTCAATCTTGCAACCATGTTTGAATATTTCAAAGATGGAGGAGAATTCGATACCTATAATCTTATCGAGTTATTATTCTTCGTTTGATTGCTCGTATGCTGCATTTACAAATGTTGGAGATGTGAGGGCTCTTCCTCTCGATATTTAAATAAATATTACAAAATAATTATGTGAAAAAGTTTAAATCTTGTATTGAAGACTGTCAGAATTTTCTAGTTCAAATTTGATGAATTTGGCAATTTCAAGAGAAAGCTCACTATAGACATAACTTGGGAATGGTTCCTTATCAAACTCTATAACAATTCTATCTTGATGATGTTGGGCTTTCTCATCAGTTGTTGTTGTAGATTGCACTCCTTCCTTCTTATCCGATTTCAAAGCAATATTAAATCCAAGTTTGGCAGAATCGAGAACGCTCTGGACCAAGGGATGATACTTCATGAGAGCTTGGGCTAAATTGAGCATATTTCCACTTCCGTCAACCATTGGAACAATCATATTTTGATGAGTTGTTTCTACAACCTCAATAGATAGAGCTTTAGATGTTTCTGATTGTGTAGTCTCAGCTTTCTTGTTTACTTGAAGCTGAATGTGACCGACCTGTAAGGAAACGAATAAAAGGAGAGGTGAAACCCATGAAAAGCTGATCAATTGCAATTCTTTTTGTTGATGTGTAAGGTCCTTCATTTCTTCTGGCTCCAAGTTTGGTTTTTGCATTTGACGTTCAATCTTTTCCTTCTTACTTTGATTTCTAAAGATCGCCAATTCAATAGCTCGTTCTAATTGCTTAGTCAGACCATATTTTGAAA
Source organism: Naegleria gruberi (assembly GCF_000004985.1). Classification (NCBI taxonomy): domain Eukaryota; phylum Heterolobosea; class Eutetramitea; order Acrasida; family Naegleriidae; genus Naegleria; species Naegleria gruberi. The sequence continues at coordinate 37,395 of NW_003163317.1, read as the reverse complement.
TGTATACATAACTATCCTCTGAAGCATCTCCCATACTTTCACCCAACTCGCTTTGTTTTACAGTAAGATTTGGATCCAAGTCCATAATGTAGGCAAGGAATCCTTCAAAGAATGAAATAACATGGGAGACTGGCTTTAAGCTAGTATGTGGTGATTTCCAATCATTCACATAATTAAATAAAGCTGTATAATTTCCAATATTGGTCTTGATGAAAGAGTAAGTGTAGAGAGAAGTTACATCATCTGCACCTGGTTGCCAGTCATCACTTTCCACATTTTCATAATCAAATTCGCCAGATAAACGTTTCTTTAACTGTTTGCTTTCAACTTTGACTTTTCTCATGGATTGCATAACAAGTGTTCTCAATTTGGATAAGACACGAATCTTGGATTCGACAGAGTTGGAAAATTTAATTTCCTTCATCAATTGAATACATTCATTATAAGGTTTAACTGAAGTATCTTTTGGAATAAAATCAGAGTGAACACCAAAGTTTTGCAAGCTACATGTGGTCAAGATGGAATTAATCTTTTGATTGATCATTAAATCTTGATCTCTGAAATGATATTCGTACAATTCAAATGTTGTAGAGTAGAGTTTCTTGTGCAAGTGATCGGCAATAATGGTCTTACAAAAGTTGTAAGCTTGTTGAACGGTTATGAAATGACTCTTAGTAATATCAGTAGTGGCAGGTACAGAAGTTCCAAAAATGATTTCATCATCATAGTCATCGTATTGTCCATCTTGTTGGTCCAAGTTGTTATCTGATCCACCCATACTTCCTAACTTGGCTGAAATAATTTCATTACCGAAAAATTCCCAAACCACTTGATCACACAAAAAGATGATAAAACTCTTCAAGTCATCAATGGCATTGTAGAGGAGAACACCGTCTTTTCTGGCAACTTTACGTGCACCAGATGATTGATTTCTATTATTACCGGCATAGTAGCTTCCATGATAGAGGCCATCGAAGAATTCAATAAATCCCTTGACAAAGCTTGCTTGTGGTGAGATATATTCTGTCTTGATAGTCTCGCCCAACAATTTGATGACTTCATTCTTGAAAACGACCTTATCCAATAAATTACACTTGTCTCCATTCTTGGAGTAGTATTCTAAAAGATTTGTCTTTTCCTTTCTCCAAGTTTCCTTACTCATGAGAGAGTAGTATTTCCACTTTAATTCCAATTCTGGTCTTTCAATGCATTCCTTCTTGGTCATTCTCAAAAATTGGAGATAATTGCTATCATCCATATGACCAACATTTTGGAAAAGTTTGATTGCATCATTCACTTGCGTTCTCAATTGGAAAAGATGGGTAAGTTCTACATTTTTACAATTTCCCTTCTTGAAAACAGCACTTTCAATCTTGTCTCCACTCCAAGTTCCTTCAATAACGTCACCTGTGGCAAGGTAAAGTTTACCTTTTCCTTTTCTAGTACCTCTCTTGAATTCTCCTTGGAAATATGAACCATCAATATATTGATAAGTTCCCATATGATGATATAAACCATTCTTCCAGCCACCATAATATCTTTCACCATTACCCATTACTTCCACTCCAAAACCATCTTTCAGATCTTCAGAAAATCCACCAAAGTATTTCTTATTTTCCTGAACGTGATACAATTCACCTTCCTTGTGTTTTTCCAAATCTCCAACCGAAATTACATAGGCAGAATTAAACTTGCTTTTAGCTCTGAAAGTTCCCCAATATTCAAGCTCATTAGAGTAGGTGACCTTGAAAGGAATGGCTTCACTAGGGTTATTCAAAATCCATTGACCAATAGCAATGGCTGTTGGTGGTGCTTGCTCAGTATTGTTGGCCTTTTTACCAGTTGGAGGTGGTAAGGTATTCTTGTATGGGAAAATCATTTTACCAAAACCGTGTCTCTTTCCTCTAATAATATCACCTTCATAGACAGCACCATTTGGATATTTCAATTCACCTCTACCACATAGTCTTGAGAGAACTGGACAAACACAGGCATCTCCAAAAATTCCACCTGTGAAATCCTTGACGTCCTTTTCCTTAGCTTTTGGTGTAGTTCCTTCTTCTGCACCTCCAACTCCGAGCAAGGCATACATCATGTACAATTCATCATCAGTCATGGATGAATCATACTTTTGAATGTATCCAATGTATTGCCATTCTTGATCATTTTCATCAAAGAATGTTAGATGGGCAAATGATTCTCCATTCTTGCTGATTTTATCCAAAATTCCATCCATCATTTCTTTTTGATTTGCTTCTCTTTGCATTAATTTGATTTTTCTCAATTCCTTCTCCGATAATTTCTTAGGTGTCTTGGAAGTAGTGGTTGTAGTGTCAGATTTGGCATCATCCTCTGTTCTTGCATCTGTTGTAGAGAGAGAGCTTGGTGTTGTTGCTTCCTCTGCTGGACTTCCAACTCCTCTTGCAAAAATTGCCTTGTTTTTTACCTTGTCCAAAAAGGATTTAAATCCATATGTTGTTTGTTCTCTAGATTCGGGTGTTGTTGCTACTCTAATATCATCGAGTACGCTTCTTCCTGTTGAATTGTTATCATCAAATGCTCCATGAGATTGATTTAAATTCATTTCACCAAGGAAATTTATCAAATCAATTTCTCGCCTAGAACCTCTTTCTCCAGCAACATTTGAATCCTCTGGTATTCCTAAGGTTCCAATAGGTTGGGACATGTGCATGGCTTGTCTCTTTTTCATTGTTTCCTCATCACTACTTGAATTTGTAGTAGTTACACGATTTGGTGGTTTATCACTTAAATATTTCAACACTTCGTGTGAAACATCATCAGAGGCTCTCTTTTTTCTCATAATTTCTGATGAATCCTCAGATGATAGTGAAGATGATGTTGGAGTTACACATTGATCAATTGTTGTATTTGTTGTTGTTGAAGTCAATGAGGAGAGTCCTCTCTCAGCGACTGGTGTTATTGGTAAATTATTGGTCGACGAAGATGTAATCGGAGAGCTTGCTAATGTTGGTGTTGTACTATTGGAAGGTATGGTTGGAGCCATCGAGTGAAGATTGGACGAACTCTTACCACCAAATGAAAATCCAAAGAGTGTAAACTTTTTTCTTGGAGCTGAAGAGTCGTGTTTTTCGGGAGTTACTGGTGAAACAGTAGCTGATGCTGTAGTAGAGTTGGAGACAAGAGCAGAATTACCAAAGAGTCCAGATACATCGGAGGATGATCTCTTGTGGCTCATTCTTCGTTGTTGAGTGGTGGTCGTCATATTGGAGGAGGTTAAATGATTACCTGATGCTGATGATGTTAATGTTGTGGTGGTTGCAGTAGGACTATCAGAGGTGGCTGTTATTTGAACATTTGTATTTGGTGATGCATGAGAATCAATAACAAAAGGTGAATTCTTCTCCAAAGCCTGTTGAATGGTCGAACTTTCAAAACTAAAATCAATAGAACTGTGAGAAGGAGCATGATGACTTGGTCGAGGAAGGGCCTTTCTTGGTCTATTGATACTTGCACTTCTTATGAGTTGTTTCTGGGAATCTGAAGATATGGAAGAAGTAGGATCCTCTACATTATTGGTTGATCCATCTGAGCCATCTGTAGTAGTGGAAGCAGTGGTAGTAGATGATGTGGTTTCGTCTGATGTTGTGGTAGTACTTTTCGATGGATTAATATTTTGATCATTACTTGATGATGGATCCTCGGAAGAAGTATTCAATGTAGTACTAGTAGTGCTAGTATCAACTTGGCTTTCTGATAAAGATGTTGTTATTGTTGAATTATTGTTGTTATTGTCATGATTTGTAGTGGAAACATCAGAAATGTCACTTGTAGTTGTGTTTTCTGATAGTGATGGCTCCATTATTATGATTGTATTTTTAAATATTAAATAATTCCTCGTAGTATGATGATTGATGTAATAAATTAAATAGTTTTAAAATATATTTATCTAACTAATCCGATATTCTAATCGATTGTATTGTTTTTTGTTGGTGTTGCTATTGTATTAAATATCAAATGATTAACAATAATTAATACAAATAAATAAATTAATTTGATGATGGTGATAGTAATTTACAAATCTATATTTACAAAGAAGAAAAATCCACAATATTTTCCTCTCGTGTGTGTGATGAAATCCTCCTTCACTCGATGTCTCTTCAAAAAGTAGTGTTGCTGCTGAGAGGAAATTGATCGAGAGGCGATTAGAGTTTCAAGCAAGCCAAAAGATGAAGAAAAAATTTTTTGCTTTAAAAAAACGAATCGTTATGAAGATTTGTATTATCTGATTACGATGAAATGATGCAATGCAATCGGAACAATAACAACTTGTTTTTTTATCTTAGAATAATTTGTTATGACTGGTTCGAAATAGGTGGGAGATTGTTGCTAACTTGTTTTTTACTGGATACGATCGATATGGTACTAGTTTGGAATGATGGATGGTAATGAAACTCTTGGACAGACTCCTAACATTCATGTTCCTCCGAATTTAAAAAATTTAATATTATTATTTAAATTTAATAATAATTAATAATTAATTAATATTGTAATCCATGAAAGATATTATATTTAATTAATATTACGTAATAATCAATAACAACAACCAGCCTTAAAAGTAAATAGAAATGAACTAAAACTCATCCATGAACTTGTCTCAAAAGCAAAAAAATTAAAAGGCCCCATTAAGTATTAATCATGCCTTTAATTAAATCTGAACAAAATCTCCTCTTAATCATCACATTATTATTAACAAATTAAAATTCCAATGAATAATTTAAAAAAAAAAATTAACAACACAATGAAACAGCAACGCTCTCATTCTCCACCACCTCTTCAATCTTCATCTACTTCACATCATTCACAGAGTAGTGGTGGATTATTAAATAATCTTCCTCCGCATCCTCACTTGCAAAAGATGGGATCCTTCACTTCATCAACAACAAGTCATACTTCATCATCTTCACCACATACAAATCATGGTGGTTATACTAACTTGGCAGATTGTCAGAATTTATTGGAGAGATGTGATTTAAATCCATTGCATCAACTATTCATTGAAAAAGGAAGCAAAAGAACAAAATGTATCTACCAAGGTTGTCATGTTACAAATAATAGCCTCTCTGAAGGGAACTTTCCGATCAAGTTTACGATCATGGATTGAAATTATTATCAAAACACAAATTGAGGAACCTCTCACACTCGTCAAGAAGGATATTCAAGTATTTGGAACTTGTAAAAAACTAACCATTGATGATTTCACAATCTATGATGGCATTGGAGGTGTCTTGTACATGTTAATTTACTTTTTTGTAAAATCGAGTCCAAAGAGCACTGATTCGCCACTTCCTTCTGAGGATGCCATGAGTAGAAGAAGAGATTCACAATGCTCATCTACCATGTCTGATTCTAACTTTGTGGATACAGCACTTCCGAATGCAGAAGATTTATCATTCATTCCAATTGCATCGATGGAGTATCTCTCAGAGAAAATTGAAAAATGTGTACATTTAATTGAGCTCATCATGGAAAAGCAATCACTCTCACTCGATAATGGTGATATAAGTGGTGTTGGTGGTATGATGGGATTGTTTTCTCTATTATCAATTGCCTATGATATTCTAGGAAAGACTGAAAAGGCCAAAATTACACTCCATAATATTGCTATTCATTTTCCAAAGCTTTGCTTTATCAATAGGAGGGCAAACAAACCAATTTCCAATGAGTGGCTTTATGGCCGTATAGGATATTTGTACACTGTCCTATTTTTGCAGAGATACTTTAAGGATTCTAAGGTTTTACCAGACAATTATTTGGAAGTTATGCAATTTGATAAGGTTGTTGATATTATCAAACAGGATGGAGATAAGGGAAACAAGTACATGTGGGAATGGCATGAAAAGGAATATCTAGGAGCTGTTCATGGTTTTTGTGGCATTGCCAAACTCTTATTGGATCTTACAGATATCAAGAATGATGAAAGTAGTTTCAAAAAGATTAAAGAAACTGTGGATTGGTTAGTTTCAGAACAATTCAGTGATGGCAATTTCCCTTCTAGTGTTGGAAGCAAATCATCGAGACTTCTTCAATTCTGTCATGGTGTGACGGGAGTAATGCCAATTCTTTTGGACATGTACAAAATTACAAAGGATGAAAAGTATTTGGACTCTGCAAAGAAAGCTGGGGCTTGTATGTGGAAATTTGGTCTCTTGAAGAAAGGTCTAGGGTTGTGCCATGGTATATTTGGAAACCTCTATCCTTTCATCTTAATGTACCAAACTACAGGAGATGATGAATGTTTAATGAGGGCCATCAGATTTGCTCAATACGGATGTGAAAATCAATCCAAACTAGTTTCTGTGCCTGACCATCCATTCTCATTGTTTGAAGGCATATCTGGATCTTGTATCGTTCTTGATGGATTAATAGAGTTGATGTGTAATTATGAATTGGGTGTAAAGGAGGATTATTTCCATTTCCCTTGCTTTGATTATAAGATTTTCAAGCAATAAATTATTGCTAACTAATTGCTAACCTGATTTAATTTTTTAATATTTTTCATTTTCAAATTTATTTCCTTAATTTGAAATTAATTGCATTTCGTATTATATTATTCAATGGTAGGATTTTGAGTCGTGGAAGAAGATGCAGCAGCAGTAGAGGACTGTTTCTTTTTCCTTTTCTTCTTTTTCATTGGTGGAGAATTCGGTGAATTTGAATCGAATATTGAATTATTTGAAATTAAACTTGTTGCCGATTGAGGATCCTCACTATTGGAATTGAATGAAGTCGGGCCTGAATCATAGAATTTATAAACCCTTTCTTTTCTTTGTCGCTTTTGAGTTTCATGTTGCCCTGAGGTGAATTCTTGAAATTCATTTTCTGACCATTGAAAGGTTGAAGTTGATGGGTTGCTATTTGTTTGGAAGAGCTGAGATTCTAGCGAGGGAGGCAGGGTTGTTCTTTCTCGTTTTGACTTTCCAAAATTGTCTTTAGATTTCTTTGATTTTCTTTCTGTAGAAACTGTATTCGAAAGAATGGGAAACTGGTTGCTGCTGCTGGGCGAAATGTGGTGATATGTTAATGGAGAGGAAATTGAATTGTTCGACTGTTGTTGTGGGTCGTACTGCACAATGGTAAACATTTTTTGCTGCTGTTGTTGTGAAGTATTCGAAACGTTTCGTATTATTGGAGGCTGACAAACAGTTGCACTACTCAAACTATTAGAAACAATCCTTACAGTAGGTGAAAAACAATCCAATCCAACTTCCTTCCTCTTGCTCTCATGAAAATTTTCCAATCCGCCAATTTTTTGATGTTGCATCTTACTATCCGAATCCTCTGAGATTTTACTGTCATCATTAATGTATTCGAATGGTTCATCATTTCTTCTACTGCCAATACTGCCTCCACATGCAAGCAAACTATTTTCAACAAATTGTTCTTGTGGTGATAATTGGTTCATGCTACCATTTTTGGAATTGTGTGAAGAGGATGCAACAATTTCAAGTTGTTTTTGATGTATTTGCTGTTGTTTATCTTGTTGGTGAAGATCTGTCAAGAGTGATTCAATATCAAGCTTTAGAAATGTTTCATGATTGTTGGCAGATGACAGAACCTCGGACGTTGAATTATTACTACTGTTACTAACAACATAATTAGATGATATTCCAAGTGATGATGATACTAAAGAAGATTCGACACTGTCATTGTTACCAAACATCATGTGCCAAATGTCAAAACGTAATCAATGTGTGAAATTGTTTTTGTTTGTGAAAATAAAAAAGCTTGGGCCCTTCGAGTGCAAACAGATTTTCATCAGAGACCAATATTTAGTCAATCATCGATTATTTTGGAATCTATGAAGTGGTCTATTGCCATAATTGGAAATGCATGAAAATTAATTAGTTGAAAAATTTGGAAGCTTCAAGCCAATTGTTCAAGCTTTTCAACCAATTTGCATTATGACATATTAAATATTGTTGTAACAAGTATTGAAATGCTTTGTAAATAGTTTTGGCGCACTTTTGTGAATTTCACACAAAGAGAAAAAGAGATAATTTTCTATTGTTGGATGAGTTGATTATCCTGATTGATGATATAAGGACCCCTGGGTAAAATTATGTTGGCATTCATTGGTTGTGTCATCACTGACAGTTGGCTGTTGACATTTTTCATAAACAAAATGTAATGATTATGTTGTTGGATGTTGATGATGAAAAGCTGTTGATAATTATGATATTGGACATGGTAAATTACTGGTGACATTATTATTAACTTTTTTACTAGTGCTGTCAAAAGTCTTTAGTATTTTGGCATACAAGAAGATATTTAGAACTCGTTTGATTTTGCTTCCGTTCAGGCTTTAGTAAGCTTCAACAGAACAGTTCATCATCAAAATATTTTTAATATTTTCATCAAATGTCTTGAAGATATTTTCATAATAATTCGAATTTTTCCTTCCATTAGTTTGAACCCATTTCAATGTTGAAAGTCTTGGTTGAATGCAGCACTTATTTCAAGTCTTGGTGCTGATGGTACCACTCTAACCAATATCAGATAATATTAGTCATTGCATTGAGAATTAAGCCGATGAAATTCCACAGCTGGCAAAAACTATTCCTTTCCCGAGCTTCTCCCAAAAATTCATCCAGACGTGAGCAAAACAACTCCGCATACTTGTCTCGTATATTTTGTGTGGGATTGTTGGAAGAGAAGACTCTTATTCTCCCTTAGATTTAAAAAAGAAAGTACTACAACCGTAACTCACTGTAAAGATAATGTTGCGCCATTTACCGTTATCTCTCTCCTATCTCTCCTCTCAGTGTGAAATATCGTACACATGCTAAATAATATCACACACACAACAAACAAAATAATGCCAAGACGACCAATTGTGCCAAATAAGCAAGCAATCCTTAGTGCATGTTTGCTGGTAGTTTGTTCGCTGCTGCTGATATTTACTTGTGTGCATGTTACCTTTGTTGTAGGGTCTTCATCAAGTAGTGGTGGTAATGGAACGTTGAGAGAATGGTTGGGTGACTTGAATGAGCAAGCTGCTAGATTACAATCCACAGCTTTAAAATTACAAGTTGCCATTGCAGTTTTAAGTAATTCTAACAATACGGAATCAATCTTAACGATAAGAAGTGCTCAATTGAAGAAAATTACTCAAGCTCTTAATCTTATCAATCAAGAAATTGTAATTGTTAATAGTGCTTGTAGTAATTATGATGGACCTGATTGTAACATTCCTATCTGTGATTCAAAATGTTTGAATTGCTCATCACCAGGAAAATGTGTTTCTTGTTCAGGTAATTGGACTGGACCTTCATGTTCAATTCCAGTGTGTGATTCCAAATGTTTGAACTGTACATCACCTGGAAACTGTTCAGTATGCTCTGGAAATTGGAATGGTACAACTTGTTCTACTTGTAAAAGTGGATGGACTGGAACAAATTGCGTAAACCAAACAGCAATATTAACCTCTGCTCAAATGACAAGATTTTCCAATGAAATATTGAACATGCCAAACTCTTTTACCAAATTGCTTTTCAAGGCATCCAGAGATGGCTTTGCAGGAGATAAATTCCACTCGAAATGTGATAATAAGGGTGCAACTGTTGTAATTGTCAAGGCACAGTCGGGAGCAATATTTGGAGGTTATACCAGTGTTTCATGGAATGTTCAAAATTCTGGCTATGTATCAGACAAGTCAGCATTTCTATTTAGTTTAGTTTCTTCTACTGGAGTGGAAAGATTTGCCAAATTACCTCAACAATATTCAGATTTCTATAAGAGTGGGAAAACAAATGGTGAATATGCAACATATCAAGTATCAGGTCTGGGACCAACATTTGGAGGAGGACATGACTTATTTATTTCAAATAATTGCAACTCTAACTCTCTTAGTACTTCAAATCTTTGTGCTTCCTATTGTGATGCAACAATGTCAGTTAGTTCCACAACAGCAAATGCATACCTGGCAGGCACAAAAAATTTCCAGGTTGAAGATTATGAAGTGTATAATTTGTAAATAATGAGAAACTATAGTTTGTTAATTATTTCATCTCACTGATGTTAACATTGCAAATATGCATTTAGCTTATCTACTATTCGCATTACCAGGGAGGTTGGAAGTAATTTTACGGGACATAAATTTAGATTGTTTAACATTGAATTTTTTTTGAACGTTACAACACCAATTTGTTAATCATTATTTCATGAACCGAACTTTTATTTCTCACATAATTCTGTAAACTGTATTGCACTCGATGACACTTGGGCTATTTCTCAAAGTGGTCAAGTTTTTTTACGATGTACAAAAAATTAGTATGACTTGTTGTGTAATAGGACAAGTGATATATTTGAATTAAAATTTTAAAAAAAAATGAAAAGAAAGTATGAGCAAGATGATCACACCACATCCCTCAATGGTGGTGGAGAAGAATGCGAACCAACAATAAAACAAGCAAAGGCAAATACTTCACCTAACATTAATCCACATGATCAAAACAAATCCATAATTTCGGATATTAAATTCGAACACGACACTAAACCTCATCTCCGATACTTTCTTAAATTACTCGAAGATTTTGATGATGATCATGATAATGCTAAATTCAGCCAGGGAATAACCAATTCTGTACTGGGATATTTCAACAAATTTCTGAATGGATTGCCAGAAATTATTGGATCGAATAATGAACAAGTTGATGATGGAGTAAAAACATGGCATGCTGAGAAAATAGGAGCTGGGGGATTTGGAACTGTTTTAAAAGTGATTAAAAGGAATTCTAATGGTCAAAATGTAAAAGCCATCAAAGTGATACCAATCATTTCAACAATGGGACCAAATGAAGCAGTCAGTGGAGCCAAATTGGATCATCCAAATGTTGTGAAGGTTTACAATTCAATCTTGATTAGACAGACATGTTGTATTGAAATGGAATTTATTGAAATGGGAAGTTTACAAGATTTAATCAAGAAGAAAATCAAACTTCCATCAATTGCAATTTTCAAAATGATGTTCCAATGTTGTGAAGTATTACTATTTATGAAACAAAGAGGTATGGTTCATTCAGATATCAAGCCTGCAAATATTCTTGTGAAGAAACTTGATTTGAATTCGAATGAAGTCGAGGTTGCCATTGGAGATTTTGGACTCACCTTATTGAATGACACTGTTGCCTCCCAAATGCGAGGTGGAACAACAAGCTATGCTCCTCCAGAGGTATTAGAAGTCAATGAAAAAGGCAAACGAATTTTCAAAGCCAATTTCAAACCAACATTTAACACTGACTTGTTTTCATTAGGTAAAACTTTCAGAGCTTTATTCAATAATCACGATAGTGATCAGTTTACAACAGATATTCTTGAAATGATAGAACAATTAATTTCAAGTGATATTCAACAAAGAGCAATTGGATTTTATAATATTGGCTTTAATGGAATAATATATTTCAATAATAAGTCTTTGATTTGGAAAAATGAAAAGGAGTTGTCAGCTTTCTCTAGTTTGGAATACCTTATGAAAGATTTAACAACACTCCCTCATAAGAATAGAGATTTCATTTTACAAAATAATATTTTGCAGAGTGCACACAAGTCATTGAAACAAGACCGAAATTTCTTGGTTGAAATAGTGGTCAAAGATGTTAGAAATTTACTAACAATTGATGAATCAGTGAGAACAGATAAATCATTTGCCATTCATGTACTGGAAAGAAATGAAACTGCCTTTAATTACTTCGATGAATCATTAATGAGAGATAGAGAGTTTATTAATGATATTGTTGGACGAAATGGGTTGTTATTGAAATATACCACTTTCTTAAATGACAGGGAAATAGTTTTAACTGCATTCAAAAACAATAGAGAGGCACTTCAATATGCCAACGAATCATTGAGAAAAGATAGGGAATTTGTAATGAGTGCAATTCAACATGATGGAATAGTATTCACGTACGCAGATGAATCATTTAGGAAAGATAGAGAATTTGTTTTGGCAGCAGTACAACACAAAGGATTACTACTTGATTCTATTGATATCTCTTTCAGGAAAGATAGAGAAATTGTATTGAAATCAGTGAAACAAAACGGGTTAGCTCTAGAATACGTAGACAAATCACTTACTAAAGATATAGAAATTGTCACAGAAGCTGTTAAACAAAATAGATTTGCAATCAAATATGCAGATGAATCATTGAGAAAAGATAAGGAAATCGTGTTGAATGCTGTTGCACAAAATGAACATGTTTTACAGATTGTTGATGGTTCATTTGTCAAAAAAAGAGAGATTGTACTGAAAGCAGTTAAACAAAATGGGCTAACATTAGAATCTGCAGACAAGGAATTAAGAAAAGATAGAGAAATTGTATTGGAATCAATTCAACAAAATGGTTTAGCATTAAAGTATGCAGATGAAATGCTGAGACGAGACAAAGAAATTGTAATGAGAGCCATTCAACAAAATAGATTGGCAATTAATTTTGTGAGTGAATCATTGAGAAAGGATAGAGAATTTGCCTCTGAAACTGTTCAACGGGACGGTTTATTACTCGAATGTATGCATAAGTCAATTAAGAACGAAAAGGAAATTGTAATGAAGGCAGTTCAACAAAATGGTTTGGCTCTCAAATATGCCAATGAAAAAATGAAGAAAGATAGAGAAATTGTTACAACAGCAGTTCAACAAAATGGTTTAGCTTTGGAATATGCAGATAGGTCATTACGGAAAGATAGTGCTATAGCAATAATGGCAGTGAGCCAAAATGGATTGGCACTAGAGTACACTGATAAATCATTAACTAAAGATAGGCGAGTTGTAATGGAAGCTGTTCAACAAAATGGATTGGCTCTTGGCTTTGCTGCGAATTCATTTAAGCAAGATCAAGAAATCGTAACGAAAGCAATTCAACAAACCCCAAATGCCCGTTTCTTTTCTTTGATTAAAAATTAAGGTTTGTGCTGTTTTGATTTGTTCTTAAGTTGCTCATTCTTTATCTGATTTTTAGCCAAGTTAGCTATCTATAATGTCCACCTCAAATCAGGGTATTACGGAAATGTTTATTGTTTCTTTTTCAAATCATCAAAATAATAATCCTCCAAAATATCTTGAGCTTGTGGTCTAATCAAGTTATCTTTGGTTAACATTAATACTACCAATTCTACAAGTTTTGAAGAATATTGACCACTTTCTTGTAACTTTTTATACAATAATTTGGTTACATCTGTTTGGTCTTTACCTAGGTATAATTGACTTATGGATGTAAAGGTATCTTTTGTCATGATTTGATAGATTGTAACTCCTAAACTATAAATATCAGTGTTGTAATAGTACTTTCCACCCAAACCAAGCTCAGGGGACTTTTCAAATGAATAAAATGTTAAATGTACAAAAAACTTACCATAAATATAGGAGTACCAGCATAGGAATTATTTGTCGATCCAATATTAGATTTAGCTAACCCAAAATCTGCCACAATTATGTGGATATTATCTTTTTCCAAGCTTTTCACAAAAACATTGGATGGTTTGATATCTCTATGAATTATTTTCATAGTACAGTGAATATAATCAAGAGCTTGACACATTTGATAAATTATTTGTTTGATCAATTTTTCAGAACAATCAAAATCAATATTTGTTAACTTAACTAAATCTCCCAGCTCATAAAAGTCCATATCAATACAAAGTAATTGGTCCTTACTAACAAAGAATTCATTCACCCGTAAAATATAGGGATGATTGACATTCATTAATTGAGTTCCTTCTTTCATAAAATTATTCAATTCTTCCATGGAAGAATATTTAATGACTTTGATAGCTTTCACCGAATTTGTTTTACTATCAAAGGCCTTAAAGACTGATCCGAAAGCTCCTTGACCAATTCTTATCAAGTTGGAATATCTAGAGAGAGGATTGAAAGCTTCGCTAGTAGTTCCATTTGAAGAAATGCTCATGAGAGGTTGGATAAACATACTTCCTTCTGTCGGGAAATCAGTACTCGAAAAACCTTCAAGTTCAATATTATTAGCATTAGTTTTCGCAAGTTCATTTGCTTTCTTTTGCTTGCTTCTAAATAAAAGTATAATAAAGACAATTAGAATAATACTGAAAGCAAATATCAAAAAAGTAATAGGCAACACTGTAGATAAGATGATAATTAATATAGAATCATTACTAGAAACGGATCTTGTAGATGATAAACCAGATGTTTGCACAATTGGAGAGTTATAATTAATTTCTTGGATGGAAAACACTGATAAATGATTAGATCTACATTCCATATCAAAGTAAATATAGTCATCTGTTCTTTTGTTAATTGTTGTTAAGGTCTCAAGTCCACTAGTTGACCATATCTTTAAGGTAGTATCATAAAAAACACAAGTAGTGTTAATACCAGTTTTGTTGTTTGTAATTAAGCCTTGAAATTTGAATATTATTGGTGGATTAATATTTTTCACTGTGATTGTATTGTATGATGTATCTAACAGAGATAGATCTACAATTGGTTTGTTTTGCAGGAGTGTTGTTTCCTGTCTAGTTGGAGAATTAAATGATCTAATAGAATAGAATAGTTTAGATTTGGAAGTTAGAGAAATTTGACTAGAAAAGTCACTAGGCAATTTGATATCAACTTTAAAGTTGGAAACTGTGAGTGAAATTGATTTCTCATTCAATAAAGATGAATATTCTAAATCTTCGACAAAACTTGAATTGTCGCCATTATTCCCTGTTAACTTGAAATATTCTAAAGCAAATTTATGGATCTTATATTGTTCATCTAAATTATTTTGATGGATATTTGCAAGAATATTTTGCAATGATTTAATTTCTTCTAAATGATAATTATCAAGTAAATCATTATAAATGAAAGTTGGATAATAATTAAGTGCTTTCTTCATTCCTGAATAAATTAATTCCAAAAAAGCTTCTAATTCAATACTAAATGTTGATAATGATGAAGTATCACTAATTGTTGTTTTTAAAATGTTAGAAATCTTGTAAATTATTGGTAAAGTTAATTGAATAACTCTTTCATCAACTTTGTAAGTAATATCCCATAAACTCTTTGTTATTTTCAACATATCACCAAGCATTGAATTAAATGAACTTATTTTCATTGGATTAAATTCTTTCAAAATGCTGTCTGATAATGTTGAAAGAGTTTCATTTTGAATTAAGAGGGTGAGTAAACTATTCATTTCACTGGAAATTTCCATCTTGAGTGGTTTAGAATTTTTAAGAATTTGGAATTGATCTGAAATATAATTAAATCTTGATAGGATAGAATTGTCATTTAACAAATAACTAGGTAATTCAATCTTAATATTTTTTCTAAAAATTCCAATAGAACCATATAAGTTTTGAAGTTTTACGACAAGAGCAATTCTACCATCTTTAGAATATGGGTACGGTAGCTTTGTTATCAAAGATTTCTTTGGTGTATTGGATATTACACCTAATCTTTCGTTGTTTGAATGAAATTCCATTACAAAACTTGAAATACTTTCATATGGTAATTTCAAGCAGTTAATACCTATCAAAGTTTCAAAACTTGTAAAATTAACATCATGTTTCAAATTTTCTACATCACAGGATAATCTTGGACTATAATCAATTCTAGTTGAAATGGATATAGTGGTAATTCCGTTTGAATTGGTAGTTGACAATTCAAATTCGTATACCTCTCCTTCAATTAAATGTTTGTTATCAATTTTTAAAATTATTTCAATATCATTTTCCATTATAGTTCTGTAAATTGTATTATCTTGAAGAAATTCTTCAATATTATTATCAATATTATTTAAATATCCTTGTTTGAGTTTCCATATAAATGAAACCATTGTTGAAGATTTCACTACATTTCTCATATAAATATTCTTATGGGAAGGTGTAATTGCTGGTATATAATCTGTAGTTATTTTTGGAGAGAGCTTTGAAATATCTAAGAACTCAATATAACCTTCATAATGATAAACTGTTGTTATAAAATACTTATTGGAGGATATTAAAGCAGTAATATAATAAGAACCTTCTTTTGAAGACATTATTTGCTTAATATCTATTTGTTCAAGATAAGATTTAGTAGAAGAGCACAAGTTATCACTTAAATGTTGAGATTTGTTGAAAGGTGAAACTTTGAAACATTGCCAAGAAAACTCCATATAATCACTTAAAGTATATTTGGAAATATAAGGATCATCAATCATTAGCTCAATACGTATTGTTTCATCAGAGTTGATAGAATAGGTTCTATTAACACCTGTCATTACGAAATCCAAATTTTTAAATGTAGAATATTTAAAAGAGTCAATAGTAAAAGGTAAGAAAACATATGTTTTCAATTGAACTCCAAAAACTTGCATATTAGAATTAAATTCACTGTCTAAAACTCCTCCTGAATATTCATTAATCATTCTAACCATTTGTTTGGAATATAAATCAGTATTCAATAAACTGAAAAAGCCAGAAAATGAATATGAAATTGAAGAATTTAAACTATTCAATGAAGTTTCTAAAATACAATTATGACCAATACAGGAATATGCCTTTCCGTCAAAATTATCACTTAACCAGTAATAACTAGGGGGTAATGATTTTGTATAGGTTTGTATCTTCACTTCCTTACTTATTGATTTTTCACTAGTCACTCCAGATGAATAAAGAGCTTGTAAATTAATAATCTTATATCCTTGAATAGGGTTTAAACTGTTTGTATATGAAATTGGAATATGAATAAATGTTCTATTGGAATATTTGTTTAACAATGATGAAATAACGCCACTACATTGACTACATATCCATCTACTTGTCATTTTCGTGAATCCATGTAAAGTATCATCACAATTCAAACGTATTACTAAATCTAACATTGGTGATGCTTCTGTTAATGAGTATCCAAATGTACAACTGGAAGAAGAAACATCATTATTGGTTAAACTGTTCACAATCATTGAAAAATTAAATTTGGTTTGAATAACCGAGTAATGTTGAATTGTGTAATCAAAACCAAGATAAATTTGCATTGATTTCTTTCTCCATTGACATAAAATAGAATTTTCGCCAAATTTCATTAGTTCAGATTCTTCAAAAATATCATTACATGAAAATATTTCACTGCCATTTGGCAACATTTTCATTAGACTATCATGGAAAGAAAATATCATTGCAGATGATGTGTTCAAATAAATTTCATGATATTGACATTCATTTCCAACAAAACCACTTTCACATGTACAATTATTTGGTGATATACATTTACCATTTCCAGAGCAAACCATTCTATCACTTTCAATCCTGTCATAACAAACAATATGTTCACATTCTCTACCAATATAACCATTATTACAAGTACACCTGTCATAATCACTACAATTTCCTCTAGCACCACATACAGAACTAGAATTTGATGTTATATTAAAACAATTAGTAACTGAACAATCTTCTCCAAACCACTTTTCTGAGCAAGAACAATTGTTATAGTTGAGACATGTACCATGTCCTCCGCATACTTTTGGTTCGTTGGCTGTCACTGAAAAACATTTAAAATATTCACATCTTGCTCCTCCAAACTTATATGGACAAACACAATTTCCAGGGCCAGAACAAGTTCCATTATTTTGACAAAGACTTTGACCAGTGAATTTCTCTCCGGCACAATTAAATGACTCACATTTAGAATCAAAGTAACCATCTCTACATGTACAATTATTGAATGAAGTACAACTTCCATGCCCTGAACATACATTAGAACTGTTTTTGGACAATCCATAACAATCATACATTTCACAATTAGATCCATAATATCCAGAATCACATGTACAATTGTTAGGAGAGAAACATTTTCCTCTGCTAGAACAAACTGTAGAATTAGTGAAAAGAATATCGAAACATTCAAAATTCTCGCAATTATTTCCATAATAACCAGTAACGCAAGAGCAATTATTTAGAGATGTACACGTGCCATGAGAAGAACATACGGTAGTGTTTTTAGAACTAACACCATAACAAGTAAAGTCTTGGCAATACGACCCTGAATATCCTGGATTACACGAGCAATTATTCAATCCAATACAAGTTCCTACTGACGAACATACTGTAGAAGAGTTGAACGGAATAGAGTGGCAATAAAAGTATTGGCAATTTTCCCCATAATAACCGGATGAACAAGAGCACTCATTGGGAGAAGTACAAATACCTTGGGATGAACAAACACCAGAGTGATTTCTCAACAACTCATAGCAATAAAATTCATCACATTTGTAACCAAAGTAATCAGCTGTGCAATTGCATTGATTATAGCCAATACATGAACCTTTTCCAGAGCATACAACAGCTGGAATTTTGTTTGTAGTTCCAAAACATGGATACTCACAAGATCCATCTAAAAGAATGGCATTTCCAGTGCACCAAGGACTAAGTTTTCTGATTCTGTTATTGTTTGTATCAGTAATATAAATTTCATCACTTGAACTGATGGCAACTCCATAAGGATTATATAATTGAGCACTTATTGCAGATGAACCATCACCACTATAGCCGGATGTTCCAGTTCCAGCAATTGTTGAAATAATGCCAGATGTTGTGATTTTACGAATTCTGTTATTATTGTAATCAGCAACATAAATTTCATCACTTGAACTGATGGCAACTCCATAAGGATTATATAATTGAGCACTTGTTGCAGATGAACCATCACCACTATAGCCGTGATGTTCCAGTTCCAGCAATTGTTGAAATAATGCCAGATGTTGTGATTTTACGAATTCTGTTATTGTTTGTATCAGCAATATAAATTTCACCTCTTGAACTGATGGCAACTCCATAAGGAGAATTTAATTGAGCACTTGTTGCAGATGAACCATCACCACTATATCCTTGTGTTCCAGTTCCAGCAATTGTTAAAATGATACCAGATGTTGTGATTTTACGAATTCTATGATTGTTTGTATCAGCAATATAAATTTCACCACTTGAGGAAAATTCGAACGTAATGGCATTAATGTAAGCTGTAGTTGCTGATAGTCCATCGCCTATACCGCCAGCAATTGTTGAAATAATACCAGATGTTGTGATTTTACGAATTCTATTATTGAACATATCCATATCAGCAATATAAATTTCATCACTTGAACTGATGGCAACTCCATAAGGAAAATATAATTTAGCACTTGTTGCAGATGAACCATCACCATTATATCCTGCTGTTCCAGTTCCAGCAATTGTTGAAATAATACCAGATGTTGTGATTTTACGAATTCTATGATTGTTTGTATCAGCAATATAAATTTCATCACTTGAACTGATGGCAACTCCATAAGGATTATATAATTGAGGGTTTGGGTTGGGTTTGGGTGGGTTGGGTTTGGGTTTGGGTTTGGGTTTGGGTTTGGGTTTGGGTTTGGGTTTGGGTTTGGGTTTGGGTTTGGGTTTGGGTTTGGGTTTGGGTTTGGGTTTGGGTTTGGGTTTGGGTTTGGGTTTGGGTTTGGGTTGGGTTTGGGTTTGGGTTTGGGTTTGGGTTTGGGTTTGGGTTTGGGTTTGGGTTTGGGTTTGGGTTTGGGTTTGGGTTTGGGTTGGGTTTGGGTTTGGGTTTGGGTTTGGGTTTGGGTTTGGGTTTGGGTTTGGGTTTGGGTTTGGGTTTGGGTTTGGGTTTGGGTTTGGGTTTGGGTTTGGGTTTGGGTTTGGGTTTGGGTTTGGGTTTGGGTTTGGGTTTGGGTTTGGGTTTGGGTTTGGGTTTGGGTTTGGGTTTGGCTTTGGGTTTGGGTTTGGGTTTGGGTTTGCCCTTGGGTTTGGGTTTGGGTTTGGGTT